>NC_034180.2:39928792-39996021 GCF_002021735.2 Oncorhynchus kisutch
ACACAGAGATATAGGAGAGAGTAGGGTGGTATTACACAGAGATATAGGAGAGAGTAGAGGGGTATTACACAGAGATATAGGAGAGAGTAGAGTGGTATTACACAGAGATATAGGAGGAGAGTAGAGGGGTATTACACAGAGATATAGGAGAGAGTAGAGTGGTATTACAGAGATATAGGGAGAGAGTAGAGGGTATTACACAGAGAATAGGGAGAGAGTAGAGTGGTATTACACAGAGATAAAGGAGAGAGTAGAGTGGTATTACACAGAGATATAGGAGAGAGTAGAGGGGTATTACACAGAGATAAGGAGAGAGTAGAGTGGTATTACACAGAGATAAAGGAGAGAGTAGAGTGGTATTACACAGAGATAAAGGAGAGAGTAGAGTGGTATTACAAGAGATAAAGGAGAGAGTAGAGTGGTATTACACAGAGATAAAGGAGAGAGTAGAGTGGTATTACACAGAGATATAGGAGAGAGTAGAGTGGTATTACACAGAGATATAGAGAGAGAGTAGAGAGTGGTATTACACAGAGATAAAGGAGAGAGTAGAGTGGTATTACACAGAGATAAAGGAGAGAGTAGAGTGGTATTACACAGAGATAAAGGAGAGAGTAGAGTGGTATTACACAGAGATAAAGGAGAGAGTAGAGTGGTATTACACAGATAAAGAGAGAGTAGAGTGGTATTACACAGAGATAAAGGAGAGAGTATAGGGGTATTACACAGAGATATAGGAGAGAGAGTAGGGTGGTATTACATAGAGATATATGAGAGAGTAGAGGGGTATTACACAGAGATATAGGAGAGAGTAGAGTGGTATTACACAGAGATAAAGAAGGAGAGAGTAGAGTGGTATTACACAGAGATAAAGAGAGAGTAGAGGGGTATCACACAGAGATAAAGGAGAGAGTAGAGTGGTATTACACAGAGATAAAGGAGATAGTAGAGTGGTATTACACAGAGATATAGAGAGAGTAGAGTGGTATTACACAGAGATATAGAGAGAGTAGAGTGGTATTACACAGAGATAAAGGAGAGAGTATAGTGGTACCACAGAGATAATAGGATATTAGAGGAGAGTAGAGTGGTATTACACAGAGATAAAGGGAGAGTATAGTGGTATTACACAGAGATAAAGGAGAGAGTAGAGTGGTATTACACAGAGATATAGGAGAGAGTAGAGGGGTATTACACAGAGATATAGGAGAGAGTAGAGGGGTATTACACAGAGATATAGGAGAGAGTAGAGTGGTATTACACAGAGATAAAGGAGAGAGTAGAGAGAATAGTGGTATTACACAGAGATATAGGAGAGAGTAGAGTGGTATTACACAGAGATAAGGGAGAGAGTATAGTGGTATTAACACAGAGATTAAGGGAGAGTAGAGTGGTATTACACAGAGATAATAGGAGAGAGTAGAGTGGTATTACACAGAGATATAGGAGAGAGTAGAGTGGTATTACCAGAGATATAGGAGAGAGAGTAGGTGGTATTACACAGAGATAAAGGAGAGAGTAGAGTGGTATTACACAGAGATAAAGGAGAGAGTAGAGTGGTATTACACAGAGATAAAGGAGAGAGTATAGTGGTATTACACAGAGATATAGGAGAGAGTAGAGTGGTATTACACAGAGATAAAGGAGAGAGTAGAGTGGTATTACACAGAGATAAAGGAGAGGGTATAGTGGTATTACACAGAGATAAGGAGAGAGGAGAGAGTAGAGTGGTATTACACAGAGATAAAGGAGAGAGTAGAGGGGTATTACACAGAGATATAGGAGAGAGAGGGGTATTACATAGAGATATAGGAGAGAGTAGAGGGGTATTACACAGAGATATAGGAGAGAGTAGAGGGGTATTACACAGAGATATAGGAGAGAGTAGAGGGGTATTACACAGAGATATAGGAGAGAGTATAGTGGTATTTTACAGAGATATAGGAGAGAGTAGAGGGGTATTACACAGAGATATAGGAGAGAGAGTAGGGGGTATTACACAGAGATATAGGAGAGAGTAGAGTGGTATTACACAGAGATAAAGGAGAGAGTAGAGTGGTATTACACAGAGATAAAGGAGAGAGTAGAGTGGTATTACACAGAGATAAAGGAGAGAGTAGAGGGTATTACACAGAGATATAGGAGAGAGTAGTGGGGTGGTATTACACAGAGATATAGGAGAGAGTAGAGGGGTATTACACAGAGATATAGGAGAGAGTAGAGGGGTATTACACAGAGATATAGGAGAGAGTAGAGGGGTAGTAGAGGGGTATTAACAGAGATATAGAGAGAGTAGAGTGGTATTACACAGAGATATAGGAGAGAGTAGAGGGGTATTACACAGAGATATAGGAGAGAGTAGAGGGGTATTACACAGAGATATAGGAGAGAGTAGAGTGGTATTACACAGAGATAAAGGAGAGAGTAGAGTGGTATTACACAGAGATAAAGGAGAGAGTAGTAGAGTGGTATTACACAGAGATAAAGGAGAGAGTAGAGTGGTATTACACAGAGATAAAGGAGAGAGTAGAGTGGTATTACACAGAGATAAAGGAGAGAGTAGAGGGTATTACACAGAGATAGGAGAGAGTAGAGGGGTATTATACACAGAGATATAAGGAGAGAGGAGAGTACAAGGAGGAGAGTAGAGGGGAATTTACAGAGATATAGGAGAGTTAGAGGGGTATTACACAGAGATATAGGAGAGAGTAGAGTGGTATTACACAGAGATATAGGAGAGAGTAGAGTGGTATTACACAGAGATAGAGAGTAGAGAGAGAGTAGAGGGGTATTACACAGAGATATAGGGAGAGTAGAGGGGTATTACACAGAGATATAGGAGAGAGTAGAGTGGTATTACACAGAGATAAAGGAGAGAGTAGAGTGGTATTACACAGAGATAAAGGAGAGAGTATAGTGGTATTACACAGAGATAAAGGAGAGAGTAGAGTGGTATTACACAGAGATAAAGGAGAGAGTATAGGGGTATTACACAGAGATATAGGAGAGAGTAGGGTGGTATTACATAGAGATATATGAGAGAGTAGAGGGGTATTACACAGAGATATATTAGAGAGTAGAGGGGTATTACACAGAGATATAGGAGAGAGTAGAGGGGTATTACACAGAGATATAGGAGAGAGTAGAGTGGAATTTTATAGAGATATAGGAGAGAGTAGAGTGGTATTACACAGAGATAGGATAGAGAGAGAGAGTAGAGTGGTATTACACAGAGATAAAGGAGAGAGTAGAGTGGTATTACACAGAGATATAGGAGAGAGTAGAGGGGTATTACACAGAGATATAGGAGAGAGTAGAGGGGTATTACACAGAGATAAAGGAGAGAGTAGAGTGGTATTACACAGAGATAAAGGAGAGAGTAGAGTGGTATTACACAGAGATAAAGGAGGAGAGTAGAGTGGTATTACACAGAGATAAAGGAGAGAGTAGGTGGTATTACACAGAGAATATAGGAGAGAGTAGAGTGGTATTACACAGAGATATAGAGGAGAGTAGAGTGGTATTACACAGAGATAAAGGAGAGAGTATAGTGGTATTACAAGAGATATAAAGGAGAGAGTAGAGTGGTATTACACAGAGATAAAGGAGATAGTAGAGTGGTATTACACAGAGATAAAGGAGAGAGTATAGTGGTATTACACATAGATAAAGAGAGAGTAGAGTGGTATTACACAGAGATAAAGGAGAGAGTAGGGGGTATTACACAGAGATATAGGAGAGAGTAGGGTGGTATTACACAGAGATATAGGAGAGAGTAGAGGGTATTACACAGAGATATAGGAGAGAGTAGAGTGGTATTACACAGAGATAAAGGAGAGAGTAGAGTGGTATTACACAGAGATAAAGAGAGAGTAGAGTGGTATTACACAGAGATAAAGGAGAGAGTAGAGTGGTATTACACAGAGATAAAGGAGAGAGTAGAGTGGTATTACACAGAGATATAGAGGAGTAGAGTGGTATTACACAGAGATATAGAGGAGAGTAGAGTGGTATTACACAGAGATAAAGGAGAGAGTAGAGTGGTATTACACAGAGATAAAGGAGAGAGTAGAGTGGTATTACACAGAGATAAGGGAGAGTAGAGTGGTATTACACAGAGATAAAGGAGAGAGTAGAGTGGTATTACACAGAGATATAGGAGAGAGTAGAGGGTATTACACAGAGATATAGGAGAGAGTAGAGGGTATTACACAGAGATATATGAGAGAGTAGAGGGGTATTACACAGAGATAAAGGAGAGAGAATAGTGGTATTACACAGAGATATAGGAGAGAGTAGAGTGGTATTACACAGAGATAAAGGAGAGAGTATAGTGGTATAACACAGAGATAAAGGGGAGAGTATAGTGGTATTACACAGAGATAAAGGGGAGGGTATAGTGTTATTACACAGAGATATAGGAGAGAGTAGAGTGGTATTACACAGGGATATAGGAGAGAGTAGAGTGGTATTTCACAGAGATAAAGGAGATAGTATAAGTGGTATTACACAGAGATAAAGGAGATAGTAGAGTGGTATTACACAGAGATAAAAGAGAGAGTATAGTGGTATTACACAGAGATATAGGAGAGAGTATAGTGGTATTACACAGTGATAAAGGGGAGAGTTAGTGGTATTACACAGAGATAAAAGGGGAGGTATAGTGGTATTACACAGAGATACGGAGAGAGTAGAGTGGTATTACACAGAGATAAAGGAGAGAGTAGAGGGCTATTACACAGAGATATAGGAGAGAGTAGGGTGGTATTACATAGAGATATATGAGAGAGTAGAGGGGATTACACAGAGATATATTAAGAGAGTAGAGGGGTATTACCACAGAGATATAGGAGAGAGTAGAGGGTATTCACAGAGATATAGGAGAGAGTATAGTGGAATTTTATAGAGATATAGGAGAGAGTAGAGGGGTATTACATAGAGATATAAGAGAGAGTAGAGGGGTATTACACATAGATATAAGGAGAGAGTAGAGTGGTATTTCACAGAGATAAAGGAGAGAGTATAGTGGTATTACACAGAGATAAAGGAGAGAGTAGAGTGGTATTACACAGAGATATAGGAGAGAGTAGAGTGGTATTACACAGAGATAAAGGAGAGAGTAGAGTGGTATTACACAGAGATAAAGGAGAGAGTAGAGGTGTATTACACAGAGATATAGGAGAGAGTAGAGAGGTATTACACAGAGATATAGGAGAGAGTAGAGTGGAATTTTATAGAGATATAGGAGAGATTAGAGGGGTATTACACAGAGATATAGGAGAGAGTAGAGTGGTATTAACAGAGATATAGGAGAGAGTAGAGGGGTATTACACAGAGATATAGGAGAGAGTAGAGGGGTATTACACAGAGATATAGGAGAGAGTAGAGGGGTATTACACAGAGATATAGGAGAGAGTAGAGTGGTATTACACAGAGATAAAGGAGAGAGTAGAGTGCGTATTACACAGAGATAAAGGAGAGAGTATAGTGGTATTACACATAGATAAAGGAGAGAGTAGAGTGCTATTACACAAAGATAAAGGAGAGAGTATAGGGGTATTACACAGAGATATAGGAGAGAGTAGGGTGGTATTACATAGAGATATATGGAGAGAGTAGAGGGGTATTACACAGAGATATATTAGAGAGTAGAGGGGTATTACACAGAGATATAGGAGAGAGTAGAGGGGTATTACACAGAGATATAGGAGAGAGTAGAGTGGAATTTTATAGAGATATAGGAGAGAGTAGAGTGATATTACACAGATATATAGGAGAGAGTAGAGTGGTATTACACAGAGATAAAGGAGAGAGTATAGTGGTATTGCATAGAGATATATGAGAGAGTAGAGGGTATTACACAGAGATATAGGAGAGAGTAGAGGGGTATTACACAGAGATAAAGAAGAGAGTAGAGTGGTATTACACAGAGATAAAGGAGATAGTAGAGTTGGTATCACACAGAGATAAAGGAGAGAGTAGAATGGTATTACACAGAGATAAAGGAGATAGTAGAGTGGTATTACACAGAGATATAGAGGATAGTTAGAGTGGTATTACACAGAGATATAGAGGAGAGTAGAGTGGTATTACACAGAGATAAATGAGAGAGTATATTGGTATTACACAGAGATAAAGGAGAGAGTTTAGTGGTATTACACAGAGATAAAGGAGATAGTATAGTGGTATTACACAGAGATAAAGGAGAGGAGTATAGTGGTATTACACATAGATAAAGAGAGAGTAGAGTGGTATTACACAGAGATAAAGGAGAGAGTATAGGGGTATTACACAGAGATATAGGAGAGAGTAGGGTGGTATTACATAGAGATATATGAGAGAGTAGAGGGGTATTAAACAGAGATATAGGAGAGAGTAGAGTGGTATTACACAGAGATAAAGAAGCGAGTAGAGTGGTATTACACAGAGATAAATTAGATAGTAGAGCGGTATCACACAGAGATAAAGGAGAGAGTAGAATGGTATTACACAGAGATAAAGGAGATAGTAGAGTGGTATTACACAGAGATATAGAGGATAGTAGAGTGGTATTACACAGAGATATAGAGGAGAGTAGAGTGGTATTACACAGAGATAAAGGAGAGAGTATAGTGGTACAACACAGAGATAAAGGGGAGAGTATAGTGGTATTACACAGAGATAAAGGGGAGGGTATAGTGGTATTACACAGAGATAAAGGAGAGAGTAGAGTGGTATTACACAGAGATATAGGAGAGAGTAGATGGGTATTACACAGAGATATAGGAGAGAGTAGAGGGGTATTACACAGAGATATATGAGAGAGTAGAGGGGTATTACACAGAGATAAAGGAGAGAGAATAGTGGTATTACACAGAGATATAGGAGAGAGTAGAGTGGTATTACACAGAGATAAAGGAGAGAGTATAGTGGTATAACACAGAGATAAAGGGGAGAGTATAGTGGTATTACACAGAGATAAAGGGGAGGGTATAGTGTTATTACACAGAGATATAGGAGAGAGTAGAGTGGTATTACACAGGGATATAGGAGAGAGTAGAGTGGTATTTCACAGAGATAAAGGAGATAGTATAGTGGTATTACACAGAGATAAAGGAGATAGTAGAGTGGTATTACACAGAGATAAAGGAGAGAGTATAGTGGTATTACACAGAGATATAGGAGAGAGTATAGTGGTATTACACAGTGATAAAGGGGAGAGTATAGTGGTATTACACAGAGATAAAGGGGAGGGTATAGTGGTATTACACAGAGATAACGGAGAGAGTAGAGTGGTATTACACAGAGATAAAGGAGAGAGTAGAGGGCTATTACACAGAGATATAGGAGAGAGTAGGGTGGTATTACATAGAGATATATGAGAGAGTAGAGGGGTATTACACAGAGATATATTAGAGAGTAGAGGGGTATTACACAGAGATATAGGAGAGAGTAGAGGGGTATTACACAGAGATATAGGAGAGAGTATAGTGGAATTTTATAGAGATATAGGAGAGAGTAGAGGGGTATTACATAGAGATATAAGAGAGAGTAGAGGGGTATTACACATAGATATAGGAGAGAGTAGAGTGGTATTTCACAGAGATAAAGGAGAGAGTATAGTGGTATTACACAGAGATAAAGGAGAGAGTAGAGTGGTATTACACAGAGATATAGGAGAGAGTAGAGTGGTATTACACAGAGATAAAGGAGAGAGTAGAGTGGTATTACACAGAGATAAAGGAGAGAGTAGAGGTGTATTACACAGAGATATAGGAGAGAGTAGAGGGGTATTACACAGAGATATAGGAGAGAGTAGAGTGGAATTTTATAGAGATATAGGAGAGATTAGAGGGGTATTACACAGAGATATAGGAGAGAGTAGAGTGGTATTACACAGAGATATAGGAGAGAGTAGAGGGGTATTACACAGAGATATAGGAGAGAGTAGAGGGGTATTACACAGAGATATAGGAGAGAGTAGAGGGGTATTACACAGAGATATAGGAGAGAGTAGAGTGGTATTACACAGAGATAAAGAGAGAGTAGAGTGGTATTACACAGAGATAAAGGAGAGAGTATAGTGGTATTACACATAGATAAAGGAGAGAGTAGAGTGCTATTACACAAAGATAAAGGAGAGAGTATAGGGGTATTACACAGAGATATAGGAGAGAGTAGGGTGGTATTACATAGAGATATATGAGAGAGTAGAGGGGTATTACACAGAGATATATTAGAGAGTAGAGGGGTATTACACAGAGATATAGGAGAGAGTAGAGGGGTATTACACAGAGATATAGGAGAGAGTAGAGTGGAATTTTATAGAGATATAGGAGAGAGTAGAGTGGTATTACACAGAGATATAGGAGAGAGTAGAGTGGTATTACACAGAGATAAAGGAGAGAGTATAGTGGTATTGCATAGAGATATATGAGAGAGTAGAGGGGTATTACACAGAGATATAGGAGAGAGTAGAGGGGTATTACACAGAGATAAAATGAGAGAGTAGAGTGGTATTACACAAAGATAAAGGAGATAGTAGAGTGCTATTACACATAGATAAAGGAGAGAGTAGAGTGGTATTACACAGAGATAAAGGAGAGAGTAGAGTGGTATTACACAGAGATAAAGGAGAGAGTAGAGGTATTACACAGAGATATAGGAGAGAGTAGTGGTATTACACAGAGATATAGGAGAGAGTAGAGGGGTATTACATAGAGATATAAGAGAGAGTAGAGGGGTATTACACATAGATATAGGAGAGAGTAGAGTGGTATTACACCAGAGATAAGGAGAGAGTAGAGTGGTATTACACAGAGATATAGGAGAGAGTAGAGTGGGTATTACACAGAGATAAAGGAGAGAGTAGAGTGGTATTACACAGAGATAAAGGAGAGAGTAGAGGTGTATTACACAGAGCTATAGGAGAGAGTAGAGGGGTATTACACAGAGATATAGAGAGAGTAGAGTGGAATTTTTATAGAGATATAAGGGAGAGAGTAGAGGGGTATTACCAGAGATATAGGAGAGAGTAGAGTGGTATTACACAGAGATATAGGAGAAGAGTAGAGGGTATTACACAGAGGATATAGGAGAGAGTAGAGGGGTATTACACAGAGATATAGGAGAGAGTAGAGGGGTATTAACATAGAGAAATATGAGAGAGTAGAGGGGTAATTACACAGAGATATATTAGAGAGTAGAGGGGTATTACACAGAGATAAAGGAAATAGTAGAGTGGTATTACACAGAGATAAAGGAGAGAGTAGTACACAGAGATATAGGAGGAGAGTAGAGTGGAATTTTATAGAGAAATATGAGAGAGTAGAGGGGTATTACACAGAGATATATTAGAGAGTAGAGGGGTAATTACACAGAGATAAAGGAAATAGTAGAGTGGTATTACACAGAGATAAGGAGAGAGTAGAGTGGTATTACACAGAGATAAAGGAGATAGTAGAGTGGTATTAGACAGAAGATAAGGAGAGAGTAGAGGGGTATTAAACAGAGATATAGAGAGAGTAGAGGGGTATTACACAGAGATATAGAGGAGAGTAGAGTGGTATTACAACAGAGATAAAGGAGAGAGTATATTGGTATTCCCACAGAGATAAAGGAGATAGTAGAGTGGTATTACACAGAGATAAAGGAGAGAGTTATAGTGGTAATTACACAGAGATATAGGAGAGAGTATAGTGGTATTACACAGTGATAAAGGGGAGAGTATAGTGGTATTACACAGAGATAAAGGGGAGGGTATGTGTATTACACAGAGATAAAGGAGAGAGTAGAGGGGTATTACACAGAGATATAGGAGAGAGTACAGGGGTATTACACGAGATAAAGGAGAGATTAGAGTGGTATTACATAGAGATAAAGGAGAGAGTAGAGTGCTATTACACAGAGATAAAGGAGAGAGTATAGGGGTATTACACAGAGATATAGGAAGAGTAGGGTGGTATTACATAGAGATATATGAGAGAGTAGAGGGTATATACACAGATATATATTAGAGAGTAGAGGGCGTATTACACAGAGATATCAGGAGAGAGTAGAGGGGTATTACACAGAGATATAGGAGAGAGTAGAGTGGTATTACACAGAGATATAGGAGAGAGTAGAGTGGTATTACACAGAGATATAGGAGAGAGTAGAGGGGTATTACACAGAGATAAAGGAGAGAGTAGAGTGGTATTACACAGAGATATAGGAGAGAGTAGAGTGGTATTACACAGAGATATAGGAGAGAGTAGAGTGGTATTACACAGAGATAAAGGAGAGAGTAGAGTGGTATTACACAGAGATATAGGAGAGAGTAGAGGGTATTACACAGAGATATAGGAGAGAGTAGAGTGGTATTACACAGAGATATAGGAGAGAGTAGAGGGTATTACACAGAGATATAGGAGAGAGTAGAGTGGTATTACACAGAGATATAGGAGAGAGTAGAGGGGTATTACACAGAGATATAAGAGAGAGTAGAGGGTATTACACAGAGATATAGGAGAGAGTAGAGTGGTATTACACAGAGATAAAGGAGAGAGTAGAGTGGTATTACACAGAGATAAAGGAGAGAGTAGAGTGGTATTACACAGAGATATAGGAGAGAGTAGAGTGGTATTACACAGAGATAAAGGAGAGAGTAGAGTGGTATTACACAGAGATATAGGAGAGAGTATAGTGGTATTACACAGAGATAAAGGGGAGAGTAGAGTGGTATTACACAGAGATAAAGGAGAGAGTAGAGTGGTATTACACAGAGATAAAGGAGAGAGTAGAGTGGTATTACACAGAGATAAAGGAGAGAGTAGAGGGGTATTACACAGAGATATAGGAGAGAGTAGGGTGGTATTACACAGAGATATAGGAGAGAGTAGAGGGGTATTACATAGAGATATAGGAGAGAGTAGAGGGTATTACACAGAGATATAGGAGAGAGTAGAGGGGTATTACACAGAGATATAGGAGAGAGTAGAGTGGTATTACACAGAGATATAGGAGAGAGTAGAGGGGTATTACATAGAGATATAAGAGAGAGTAGAGGGGTATTACACATAGATATAGGAGAGAGTAGAGTGGTATTACACAGAGATAAAGGAGAGAGTAGAGTGGTATTACACAGAGATAAAGGAGAGAGTAGAGTGGTATTACACAGAGATATAGGAGAGAGTAGAGTGGTATTACACAGAGATAAAGGAGAGAGTAGAGTGGTATTACACAGAGATAAAGGAGAGAGTAGAGGTGTATTACACAGAGATATAGGAGAGAGTAGAGGGGTATTACACAGAGATATAGGAGAGAGTAGAGTGGTATTTTACAGAGATATAGGAGAGAGTAGAGGGTATTACACAGAGATATAGGAGAGAGTAGAGTGGTATTACACAGAGATATAGGAGAGAGTAGAGGGGTATTACACAGAGATATAGGAGAGAGTAGAGGGGTATTACACAGAGATATAGGAGAGAGTAGAGGGTATTACACAGAGATATAGGAGAGAGTAGAGTGGTATTACACAGAGATAAAGGAGAGAGTAGAGTGGTATTACACAGAGATAAAGGAGAGAGTATAGTGGTATTACACAGAGATAAAGGAGAGAGTAGAGTGGTATTACACAGAGATAAAGGAGAGAGTATAGGGGTATTACACAGAGATATAGGAGAGAGTAGGGTGGTATTACATAGAGATATATGAGAGAGTAGAGGGGTATTACACAGAGATATAGGAGAGAGTAGAGGGGTATTACACAGAGATATAGGAGAGAGTAGAGGGGTATTACACAGAGATATAGGAGAGAGTAGAGTGGTATTTTACAGAGATATAGGAGAGAGTAGAGTGGTATTACACAGAGATATAGGAGAGAGTAGAGTGGTATTACACAGAGATAAAGGAGAGAGTATAGTGGTATTACACAGAGATATATGAGAGAGTAGAGGGTATTACACAGAGATATAGGAGAGAGTAGAGGGTATTACACAGAGATAAAGGAGAGAGTAGAGTGGTATTACACAGAGATAAAGGAGATAGTAGAGTGGTATTACACAGAGATAAAGGAGAGAGTAGAGTGGTATTACACAGAGATAAAGGAGAGAGTAGAGTGGTATTACACAGAGATAAAGGAGAGAGTAGAGGGTATTACACAGAGATATAGGAGAGAGTAGGTGGTATTACACAGAGATATAGGAGAGAGTAGAGGGGTATTACACAGAGATATAGAGAGAGTAGAGGGGTATTACACATAGATATAGGAGAGAGTAGAGTGGTATTACACAGAGATAAAGGAGAGAGTAGAGTGGTATTACACAGAGATATAGGAGAGAGTAGAGTGGTATTACACAGAGATATAGGAGAGAGTAGAGTGGTATTACACAGAGATATAGGAGAGAGTAGAGTGGTATTACACAGAGATATAGGAGAGAGTAGAGGGGTATTACACAGAGATATAGGAGAGAGTAGAGGGGTATTACACAGAGATATAGGAGAGAGTAGAGGGGTATTACACAGAGATATAGGAGAGAGTAGAGTGGTATTACACAGAGATAAAGGAGAGAGTAGAGTGGTATTACACAGAGATAAAGGAGAGAGTAGACTGGTATTACACAGATATAAAGGAGATAGTAGAGTTGTATTACACAGAGATAAAGGAGAGAGTATAGTGGTATTACACAGAAATAAAGAGAGAGAGTAGAGTGGTATTACACAGAGATATAGGAGAGAGTAGGGTGGTATTACATAGAGAAATAGGAGAGAGTAGAGGGTATTACACAGAGATATAGGAGAGAGTAGAGGGGTATTACACAGAGATAAAGGAGATAGTAGAGTGGTATTACACAGAGATAAAGGAGAGAGTATAGTGGTATTACACAGAGATATAGGAGAGAGTAGAGTGGTATTACACAGAGATATAGGAGAGAGTAGAGTGGTATTACACAGAGATATAGGAGAGAGTAGAGGGTATTACACAGAGATAAAGGAGAGAGTAGAGTGGTATTACACAGAGATATAGGAGAGAGTAGAGTGGTATTACACAGAGATAAAGGAGAGAGTAGAGTGGTATTACACAGAGATAAAGGAGAGAGTAGAGTGGTATTACACAGAGATAAAGGAGAGAGTAGAGGGTATTACACAGAGATATAGGAGAGAGTAGAGGGGTATTACACAGAGATATAGAGGAGAGTAGAGTGGTATTACACAGAGATAAAGGAGAGAGTATAGTGGTATTACACAGAGATAAAGGAGAGAGTATAGTGGTATTACACAGAGATAAAGGAGAGAGTAGAGTGGTATTACACAGAGATAAAGGAGAGAGTATAGTGGTATTACACAGAGATATAGGAGAGAGTATAGTGGTATTACACAGTGATAAAGGGGAGAGTATAGTGGTATTACACAGAGATAAAGGGAGGTATAGTGGTATTACACAGAGATAAAGGAGAGAGTAGAGGGGTATTACACAGAGATATAGGAGAGAGTAGAGGGGTATTACACAGAGATAAAGGAGAGAGTAGAGTGGTATTACACAGAGATAAAGGAGAGAGTAGAGTGGTATTACACAGAGATAAAGGAGAGAGTATAGGGGTATTACACAGAGATATAGGAGAGAGTAGGGTGGTATTACATAGAGATATATGAGAGAGTAGAGGGGTATTACACAGATATATATTAGAGAGTAGAGGGGTATTACACAGAGATATAGGAGAGAGTAGAGGGGTATTACACAGAGATATAGGAGAGAGTAGAGTGGTATTGTATAGAGATATAGGAGAGAGTAGAGTGGTATTAAACAGAGATATAGGAGAGAGTAGAGGGGTATTACACAGAGATAAAGGAGATAGTAGAGTGGTATTACACAGAGATATAGGAGAGAGTAGAGTGGTATTACACAGAGATATAGGAGAGAGTAGAGTGGTATTACACAGAGATAAAGGAGAGAGTAGAGTGGTATTACATAGAGATATATGAGAGAGTAGAGGGGTATTACACAGAGATATAGGAGAGAGTAGAGTGGTATTACACAGAGATATAGGAGAGAGTAGAGGGGTATTACACAGAGATATAGGAGAGAGTAGGGTGGTATTACACAGAGATATAGGAGAGAGTAGAGGGGTATTACATAGAGATATAAGAGAGAGTAGAGGGGTATTACACATAGATATAGGAGAGAGTAGAGTGGTATTACACAGAGATAAAGGAGAGAGTAGAGTGGTATTACACAGAGATAAAGGAGAGAGTAGAGTGGTATTACACAGAGATATAGGAGAGAGTAGAGTGGTATTACACAGAGATAAAGGAGAGAGTAGAGTGGTATTACACAGAGATATAGGAGAGAGTATAGTGGTATTACACAGAGATAAAGGAGAGAGTAGAGTGGTATTACACAGAGATAAAGGGAGAGTAGAGTGGTATTACACAGAGATAAGGAGAGAGTAGAGTGGTATTACACAGAGATAAAGGAGAGAGTAGAGGGTATTACACAGAGATATAGGAGAGAGTAGGTGGTATTACACAGAGATATAGGAGAGAGTAGAGGGGTATTACACAGAGATATAGGAGAGAGTAGAGGGGTATTACACAGAGATATAGGAGAGAGTAGAGGGGTATTACACAGAGATATAGGAGAGAGTAGAGTGGATTTTACAGAGATATAGGAGAGAGTAGAGGGTATTACACAGAGATATAAGAGAGAGTAGAGGGGTATTACACAGAGATATAGGAGAGAGTAGAGTGGTATTACACAGAGATAAAGGAGAGAGTAGAGTGGTATTACACAGAGATAAAGGAGAGAGTAGAGTGGTATTACACAGAGATATAGGAGAGAGTAGAGTGGTATTACACAGAGATAAAGGAGAGAGTAGAGTGGTATTACACAGAGATAAAGGAGAGAGTAGAGGTGTATTACACAGAGATATAGGAGAGAGTAGAGGGGTATTACACAGAGATATAGGAGAGAGTAGAGTGGTATTACAGAGATATAGGAGAGAGTAGAGGGGTATTACACAGAGATATAGGAGAGAGTAGAGTGGTATTACACAGAGATATAGGAGAGAGTAGAGGGGTATTACACAGAGATATAGGAGAGAGTAGAGGGGTATTACACAGAGATATAGGAGAGAGTAGAGGGGTATTACACAGAGATATAGGAGAGAGTAGAGTGGTATTACACAGAGATAAAGGAGAGAGTAGAGTGGTATTACACAGAGATAAAGGAGAGAGTATAGTGGTATTACACAGAGATAAAGGAGAGAGTAGAGTGGTATTACACAGAGATAAAGGAGAGAGTAGAGGGGTATTACACAGAGATATAGGAGAGAGTAGGGTGGTATTACACAGAGATATAGGAGAGAGTAGAGGGTATTACACAGAGATATAGGAGAGAGTAGAGGGGTATTACACAGAGATATAGGAGAGAGTAGAGGGGTATTACACAGAGATATAGGAGAGAGTAGAGTGGTATTTTACAGAGATATAGGAGAGAGTAGAGTGGTATTACACAGAGATATAGGAGAGAGTAGAGTGGTATTACACAGAGATAAAGGAGAGAGTATAGTGGTATTACACAGAGATATATGAGAGAGTAGAGGGGTATTACACAGAGATATAGGAGAGAGTAGAGGGGTATTACACAGAGATAAAGGAGAGAGTAGAGTGGTATTACACAAAGATAAAGGAGATAGTAGAGTGCTATTACACATAGATAAAGGAGAGAGTATAGTGGTATTACACATAGATAAAGGAGAGAGTAGAGTGGTATTACACAGAGATAAAGGAGAGAGTAGAGGGGTATTACACAGAGATATAGGAGAGAGTAGGGTGGTATTACACAGAGATATAGGAGAGAGTAGAGGGGTATTACATAGAGATATAAGAGAGAGTAGAGGGGTATTACACATAGATATAGGAGAGAGTAGAGTGGTATTACACAGAGATAAAGGAGAGAGTAGAGTGGTATTACACAGAGATATAGGAGAGAGTAGAGTGGTATTACACAGAGATAAAGGAGAGAGTAGAGTGGTATTACACAGAGATAAAGGAGAGAGTAGAGGTGGTATTACACAGAGATATAGGAGAGAGTAGAGGGGTATTACACAGAGATATAGGAGAGAGTAGAGTGGTATTACACAGAGATATAGGAGAGAGTAGAGGGGTATTACACAGAGATATAGGAGAGAGTAGAGTGGTATTACACAGAGATATAGGAGAGAGTAGAGGGGTATTACACAGAGATATAGGAGAGAGTAGAGGGGTATTACACAGAGATATAGGAGAGAGTAGAGGGGTATTACACAGAGATATAGGAGAGAGTAGAGTGGTATTACACAGAGATAAAGGAGAGAGTAGAGTGGTATTACACAGAGATAAGGAGAGAGTAGAGTGGTATTACACAGATATAAAGGAGATAGTAGAGTTGTATTACACAGAGATAAAGGAGAGAGTATAGTGGTATTACACAGAGATAAAGGAGAGAGTAGAGTGGTATTACACAGAGATATAGGAGAGAGTAGGGTGGTATTACACAGAGATATAGGAGAGAGTAGAGGGGTATTACACAGAGATATAGGAGAGAGTAGAGGGTATTACACAGAGATAAAGGAGAGAGTAGAGTGGTATTACACAGAGATAAAGGAGAGAGTATAGTGGTATTACACAGAGATATAGGAGAGAGTAGAGTGGTATTTACACAGAGATATAGGAGAGAGTAGAGTGGTATTACACAGAGATATAGGAGAGAGTAGAGGGGTATTACACAGAGATAAAGGAGAGAGTAGAGTGGTATTACACAGAGATATAGGAGAGAGTAGAGTGGTATTACACAGAGATAAAGGAGAGAGTAGAGTGGTATTACACAGAGATAAAGGAGAGAGTAGAGTGGTATTACACAGAGATAAAGGAGAGAGTAGAGGGGTATTAAACAGAGATATAGGAGAGAGTAGAGGGGTATTACACAGAGATATAGAGGAGAGTAGAGTGGTATTACACAGAGATAAAGGAGAGAGTAGATGGTATTACACAGAGATAAAGGAGAGAGTAGAGTGGTATTACACAGAGATAAAGGAGATAGTAGAGTGGTATTACACAGAGATAAAGGAGAGAGTATAGTGGTATTACACAGAGATATAGGAGAGAGTATAGTGGTATTACACAGAGATAAAGGAGAGAGTAGAGTGGTATTACACAGAGATAAAGGGAGAGTATAGTGGTATTACACAGAGATAAAGAGAGAGTAGAGGGGTATTACACAGAGATATAGGAGAGAGTAGAGGTGGTATTACACAGAGATAAAGGAGAGAGTAGAGTGGTATTACACAGAGATAAAGGAGAGAGTAGAGTGGTATTACACAGAGATAAAGGAGAGAGTATAGGGGTATTACACAGAGATATAGGAGAGAGTAGAGTGGTATTACACAGAGATATAGGAGAGAGTAGAGGGTATTACACAGAGATATAGGAGAGAGTAGAGGGGTATTACACAGAGATATAGGAGAGAGTAGAGGGGTATTACACAGAGATATAGAGAGAGTAGAGTGGTATTACACAGAGATATAGGAGAGAGTAGAGTGGTATTACACAGAGATATAGGAGAGAGTAGAGTGGTATTACACAGAGATAAAGGAGAGAGTAGAGTGGTATTACACAGAGATAAAGGAGAGAGTAGAGTGGTATTACACAGAGATATAGGAGAGAGTAGAGTGGTATTACACAGAGATAAAGGAGGAGTATAGTGGTATTACACAGAGATATAGGAGAGAGTAGAGGGGTATTACACAGAGATATAGGAGAGAGTAGAGTGGTATTACACAGAGATATAGGAGAGAGTAGAGGGTATTACACAGAGATATAGGAGAGAGTAGAGTGGTATTACACAGAGATAAAGAGAGAGTAGAGTGGTATTACACAGAGATAAAGGAGAGAGTAGAGGGGTATTACACAGAGATATAGGAGAGAGTAGAGGGGTATTACACAGAGATATAGAGAGAGTAGAGTGGTATTACACAGAGATAAAGGAGAGAGTAGAGGGGTATTACACAGAGATATAGGAGAGAGTAGGGTGGTATTACACAGAGATATAGGAGAGAGTAGAGTGGTATTACACAGAGATAAAGGAGAGAGTATAGGGGTATTACACAGAGATATAGGAGAGAGTAGAGTGGTATTACACAGAGATATAGGAGAGAGTAGAGGGGTATTACACAGAGATATAGGAGAGAGTAGAGGGGTATTACACAGAGATAAAGGAGAGAGTAGAGTGGTATTACACAGAGATATAGGAGAGAGTAGAGTGGTATTACACAGAGATAAAGGAGAGAGTAGAGTGGTATTACACAGAGATATAGGAGAGAGTAGAGTGGTATTACACAGAGATAAAGGAGAGAGTATAGTGGTATTACACAGAGATATAGGAGAGAGTAGAGGGGTATTACACAGAGATATAGGAGAGAGTAGAGGGTATTACACAGAGATATAGGAGGAGAGTAGAGGGGTATTACACAGAGATATAGGAGAGAGTAGAGTGGTATTACACAGAGATAAAGGAGAGAGTAGAGTGGTATTACACAGAGATAAAGGAGAGAGTAGAGTGGTATTACACAGAGATAAAGGAGAGAGTAGAGTGGTATTACACAGAGATAAAGGAGAGAGTAGAGTGGTATTACACAGAGATAAAGAGAGAGTATAGGGGTATTACACAGAGATAAAGGAGAGAGTATAGGTGGTATTACACAGAGATATAGAGAGAGTAGAGGGTATTACACAGAGATATAGGAGAGAGTAGAGGGGTATTACACAGAGATATAGGAGAGAGTAGAGGGGTATTACACAGAGATAAAGGAGAGAGTAGAGTGGTATTACACAGAGATATAGGAGAGAGTAGAGTGGTATTACACAGAGATAAAGGAGAGAGTAGAGTGGTATTACACAGAGATAAAGGAGAGAGTAGAGTGGTATTACACAGAGATAAAGGAGAGAGTAGAGTGGTATTACACAGAGATAAGGAGGAGAGTAGAGTGGTATTACACAGAGATATAGAGGAGAGTAGAGTGGTATTACACAGAGATATAGAGAGAGTAGAGTGGTATTACACAGAGATAAGGAGAGAGTATAGTGGTATTACACAGAGATAAAGGAGAGAGTAGAGTGGTATTACACAGAGATAAAGGAGAGAGTAGAGTGGTATTACACAGAGATATAGGAGAGAGTAGAGTGGTATTACACAGAGATAAAGAGAGAGTAGAGTGGTATTACACAGAGATAAAGGAGAGAGTAGAGGGTATTACACAGAGATATAGGAGAGAGTAGAGTGGTATTACACAGAGATATAGGAGAGAGTAGAGTGGTATTACACAGAGATATAGGAGAGAGTAGAGTGGTATTACACAGAGATATAGGAGAGAGTAGGGTGGTATTACACAGAGATATAGGAGAGAGTAGAGGGGTATTACACAGAGATATAGGAGAGAGTAGAGTGGTATTACACAGAGATAAAGGAGAGAGTAGAGTGGTATTACACAGAGATATAGGAGAGAGTAGAGTGGTATTACACAGAGATAAAGGAGAGAGTAGAGTGGTATTACACAGAGATATAGGAGAGAGTAGAGTGGTATTACACAGAGATAAAGGAGAGAGTAGAGTGGTATTACACAGAGATATAGGAGAGAGTAGAGGGGTATTACACAGAGATATAGGAGAGAGTAGAGTGGTATTACACAGAGATAAGAGAGTAGAGAGTAGAGGGTATTACACAGAGATATAGGAGAGAGTAGAGTGGTATTACACAGAGATAAGGAGAGAGTAGAGTGGTATTACACAGAGATATAGGAGAGAGTAGAGGGGTATTACACAGAGATATAGGAGAGAGTAGAGGGGTATTACACAGAGATATAGGAGAGAGTAGAGTGGTATTACACAGAGATATAGGAGAGAGTAGAGGGTATTACACAGAGATATAAGAGAGAGTAGAGGGTATTACACAGAGATAGGAGAGAGTAGAGTGGTATTACACAGAGATAAAGGAGAGAGTAGAGTGGTATTACACAGAGATAAGGAGAGAGTAGAGTGGTATTACACAGAGATATAGGAGAGAGTAGAGTGGTATTACACAGAGATAAAGGAGAGAGTAGAGTGGTATTACACAGAGATAAAGGAGAGAGTAGAGGTGGTATTACACAGAGATATAGGAGAGAGTAGAGTGGTATTACACAGAGATAAAGGAGAGAGTAGAGTGGTATTACACAGAGATAAAGGAGAGAGTAGAGTGGTATTACACAGAGATATAGGAGAGAGTAGAGTGGTATTACACAGAGATAAAGGAGAGAGTAGAGTGGTATTACACAGAGAAAGGAGAGAGTAGAGGTGGTATTACACAGAGATATAGGAGAGAGTAGAGTGGTATTACACAGAGATATAGGAGAGAGTAGAGGGTATTACACAGAGATATAGGAGAGAGTAGAGGGGTATTACACAGAGATATAGGAGAGAGTAGAGTGGTATTACACAGAGATATAGGAGAGAGTAGAGGGGTATTACACAGAGATATAGGAGAGAGTAGAGGGGTATTACACAGAGATATAGGAGAGAGTAGAGGGGTATTACACAGAGATATAGGAGAGAGTAGAGGGTATTACACAGAGATATAAGGAGAGAGTAGAGTGGTATTACACAGAGAAAGGAGAGAGTAGAGTGGTATTACACAGAGATAAGAGAGAGAGTAGAGTGGTATTACACAGAGATAAAGGAGAGAGTAGAGTGGTATTACACAGAGATATAGGAGAGAGTAGAGGGGTATTACACAGAGATAAAGGAGAGAGTAGAGTGGTATTACACAGAGATAAGGAGAGAGTAGAGTGGTATTACACAGAGATAAGGAGAGAGTAGAGTGGTATTACACAGAGATAAAGGAAGAGTAGTAGAGTGGTATTACACAGAGATAAAGGAGAGAGTAGAGGGGTATTACACAGAGATATAGGAGAGAGTAGAGGGGATTACACAGAGATATAGGAGAGAGTAGAGTGGTATTTATAGAGATATAGGAGAGAGTAGAGGGGTATTACACAGAGATATAGGAGAGAGAGTAGAGTGGTATTACACAGAGATAAGGAGAGAGTAGAGGGGTATTACACAGAGATATAGGAGAGAGTAGAGTAGAGGGGTATTACACAGAGATATAGGAGAGAGTAGAGGGGTATTACACAGAGATATAGAGAGAGAGTAGAGTGGTATACACAGAGATAAAGGAGAGAGTAGAGTGGTATTACACAGAGATAAAGGAGAGAGTATAGTGGTATTACACAGAGATAAAGGAGAGAGTAGAGTGGTATTACACAAGATAAGGAGAGAGTATAGGGGTATTACACAGAGATATAGGAGAGAGTAGAGGTGGTATTACACAGAGATATAGGAGAGAGTAGAGGGTATTACACAGAGATATAGGAGAGAGTAGAGGGGTATTACACAGAGATATAGGAGAGAGTAGAGGGGTATTACACAGAGATATAGGAGAGAGTAGAGTGGATTTTAGAGATATAGGAGAGAGTAGAGTGGTATTACACAGAGATATAGGAGAGAGTAGAGTGGTATTACACAGAGATAAAGGAGAGAGTATAGTGGTATTACACAGAGATATAGGAGAGAGTAGAGTGGTATACACAGAGATAAAGGAGGAGAGTAGAATGGTATTACACAGAGATAAAGAGAGAGTAGAGGGTTACACAGAGATATAGGAGGATAGTAGAGTGGTATTACACAGAGATATAGAGGAGAGTAGAGTGGTATTACACAGAGATAAATAGAGAGAGAGTATATGGTATTACACAGAGATAAAGGAGAGAGTTTAGTGGTATTACACAGAGATAAAGGAGATAGTAGAGTGGTATTACACAGAGATAAAGAGAGAGTATAGTGGTATTACACATAGAGAAAGAGAGAGAGAGAGTGGTATTACACAGAGATAAAGGAGAGAGTATAGGGGTATTACACAGAGATATAGGAGAGAGTAGGTGGTATTACATAGAGATATATGAGAGAGTAGAGGGGTATTAAACAGAGATATAGGAGAGAGTAGAGTGGTATTACACAGAGATAAAGAAGAGTAGAGTGGTATTACACAGAGATAAAGGAGATAGTAGAGTGGTATTACACAGAGATAAAGGAGAGAGAGAGTAGAGTGGTATTACACAGAGATAAAGGAGAGAGTAGAGTGGTATTACACAGAGATATAGAGAGAGTAGAGTGGTATTACACAGAGATATAGAGGAGAGTAGAGTGGTATTACACAGAGGTAAAGGGGAGAGTATAGTGGTATTACACAGAGATAAAGGGGAGAGTAGAGTGGTATTACACAGAGATAAAGAGAGAGTAGAGTGGTATTACACAGAGATAAAGTAGAGAGTATAGGGGTATTACACAGAGATATAGGAGAGAGTAGGGTGGTATTACATAGAGATATATGAGAGAGTAGAGGGGTATTACACAGAGATATAGGAGAGAGTAGAGGGGTATTACACAGAGATAAAGGAGATAGTAGAGTGGTATTACACAGAGATATAGGAGAGAGTAGAGGTATTACACAGAGATAAAGAGAGAGAGTAGAGTGGTATTACACAGAGATAAAGGAGAGTAGAGTGGTATTACACAGAGATATAAGGAGATAGTAGAGTGGTATTACACAGAGATATAAGAGGAGAGTAGAGTGGTATTACACAGAGATATAGGAGAGAGTAGAGTGGTATTACACAGAGATAAATGAGAGAGTAGAGTGGTATTACACAGAGATAAAGGAGAGAGTTTAGTGGTATTACACAGAGATAAAGGAGAGAGTATAGTGGTTACACAGATAAAGAGAGAGTAGAGTGGTATTACACAGAGATAAAGGAGAGAGTATAGGGGTATTACACAGAGATATAGGAGAGAGTAGGGTGGTATTACATAGAGATATATGAGAGAGTAGAGGGGTATTAAACAGAGATATAGGAGAGAGTAGAGGGGATTACACAGAGATAAAGGAGATAGTAGAGTGGTATTACACAGAGATATAGGAGAGAGTAGAGTGGTATTACACAGAGATAAAGGAGAGAGTAGATGTGTATTACACAGAGATAAAGGAGATAGTAGAGTGGTATTACACAGAGATAAAGGAGGAGTAGAGTGGTATTACACAGAGATAAAGGAGAGAGTAGAGTGGTATTACACAGAGAATAGAGGATGGTAGAGTGGTATTACACAGAGATATAGGGAGAGTAGAGTGGTATTACAGAGATAAGGAGAGAGTATAGTGGTATTACACAGAGATAAGGGGAGAGAGTATAGTGGTATTACACAGAGATAAAGGGGAGGAGTAGTGGTATTACACAGAGATAAAGGAGAGAGTAGAGGGGTATTACACAGAGATATAGGAGAGAGTAGAGGGTATTACACAGAGATAAAGGAGAGAGTAGAGTGGTATTACACAGAGATAATGGAGAGAGTAGAGTGTATTACACAGAGATAAAGGAGAGAGTATAGTGGTATTACACAGAAATAAAGAGAGAGAGTAGAGTGGTATTACACAGAGATATAGGAGAGAGTAGGGTGGTATTACATAGAGAATATGAGAGAGTAGAGGGTATTACACAGAGATTAAGGAGAGAGTAGAGGGGTATTACACAGAGATAAAGGGAGAGTAGAGTGGTATTACCAGAGATAAAGGAGAGAGTATAGTGGTATTACACAGAGATATAGGAGAGAGTAGAGTGGTATTACACAGAGATAAAGGAGAGAGTATAGTGGTATAACACAGATAAAGGGGAGAGTATAGTGGATTACACAGAGATAAAGGGGAGGGTTATAGTGGTATTGACACAGAGATAAAGGAGAGAGTAGAGGCGTATTACACAGAGATATAGGAGAGAGTAGAGGGGTATTACACAGAGATAAAGGAGAGAGTAGAGTGGTATTACACAGAGATATAGGAGAGAGTAGAGTGGTATTACACAGAGATAAAGGAGAGAGTAGAGTTGTATTACACAGAGATATAGGAGAGAGTAGAGGGGGTATTACACAGAGATATAGGAGAGAGTAGAGGGGTATTACACAGAGATATAGGAGAGAGTATAGTGGAATTTTATAGAGATATAGGAGAGAGTAGAGGGGTATTACATAGAGATATAAGAGAGAGTAGAGGGGTATTACACATAGATATAGGAGAGAGTAGAGTGGTATTTCACAGAGATAAGGAGAGAGTATAGTGGTATTACACAGAGATAAAGGAGAGAGTAGAGTGGTAAATTACACAGAGCTATAGGAGAGAGTAGAGTGGTATTACACAGAGATAAAGGAGAGAGTAGAGTGGTATACCAGAATACGGAGAGAGTAGAGGTGTATTACACAGAGATATAGGAGAGAGTAGAGGGGTAATTACACAGAGATAAAGGAGAGAGTAGAGTGGTATTACACAGAGATAAAGGAGAGAGTAGAGGGTATTACACAGAGATATAGGAGAAGAGTAGAGTGGTATTACACAGAGATAAAGGAAAGAGTAGAGTGGTATTACACAGAGATAAAGGTAGAGAGTAGAGGTGTATTACACATAGATATAGGAGAGAGTAGAAGGGTTTACACAGAGATATAGAGAGATTAGAGTGGAATTTTATAGAGATATAGGAGAGATTAGAGGGGTATTACACAGAGATATAGAGAGAGAGTAGAGGTGGTAATTACACAGAGATATAGGAGAGAGTAGAGGGGTATTACACAGATATAGGAGAGAGTAGAGGGGTATTACACAGAGATATAGAGAGAGTAGAGGGGGTATTACACAGAGATATAGGAGAGAGTAGAGTGGTATTACACAGAGATAAAGGAGAGAGTAGAGTGGTATTACACAGAGATAAGGAGAGAGTATAGTGGTATTACACAGAGATAAAGGAGAGAGTAGAGTGGTATTACACAGAGATAAAGGAGAGAGTAGAGGTGTATTACGCAGAGATATAGGAGAGAGTAGAGGGGTATTACACAGAGATAAAGGAGAGAGTAGAGTGGTATTACACAGAGATAAAGGAGAGAGTAGAGTGGTATTACACAGAGATATAGGAGAGAGTAGAGTGGTATTACACAGAGATAAAGGAAGAGTAGAGTGGTATTACACAGAGATAAAGGAGAGAGTAGAGGTGTATTACACAGAGATATAGGAGAGAGTAGAGGGGTATTACACAGAGATATAGGAGAGAGTAGAGTGGAATTTTATAGAGATATAGGAGAGATTAGAGGGGTATTACACAGAGATATAGGAGAGAGTAGAGTGGTATTACACAGAGATATAGGAGAGAGTAGAGGGGTATTACACAGAGATATAGGAGAGAGTAGAGGGGTATTACACAGAGATATAGGAGAGAGTAGAGGGGTATTACACAGAGATATAGGAGAGAGTAGAGTGGTATTACACAGAGATAAAGGAGAGAGTAGAGTGGTATTACACAGAGATAAAGGAGAGAGTATAGTGGTATTACACATAGATAAAGGAGAGAGTAGAGTGCTATTACACAAAGATAAAGGAGAGAGTATAGGGGTATTACACAGAGATATAGGAGAGAGTAGGGTGGTATTACATAGAGATATATGAGAGAGTAGAGGGGTATTACACAGAGATATATTAGAGAGTAGAGGGGTATTACACAGAGATATAGGAGAGAGTAGAGGGGTATTACACAGAGATATAGGAGAGAGTAGAGTGGAATTTTATAGAGATATAGGAGAGAGTAGAGTGATATTACACAGATATATAGGAGAGAGTAGAGTGGTATTACACAGAGATAAAGGAGAGAGTATAGTGGTATTGCATAGAGATATATGAGAGAGTAGAGGGGTATTACACAGAGATATAGGAGAGAGTAGAGGGGTATTACACAGAGATAAAGAAGAGAGTAGAGTGGTATTACACAGAGATAAAGGAGATAGTAGAGTGGTATCACACAGAGATAAAGGAGAGAGTAGAATGGTATTACACAGAGATAAAGGAGATAGTAGAGTGGTATTACACAGAGATATAGAGGATAGTAGAGTGGTATTACACAGAGATATAGAGGAGAGTAGAGTGGTATTACACAGAGATAAATGAGAGAGTATATTGGTATTACACAGAGATAAAGGAGAGAGTTTAGTGGTATTACACAGAGATAAAGGAGATAGTATAGTGGTATTACACAGAGATAAAGGAGAGAGTATAGTGGTATTACACATAGATAAAGAGAGAGTAGAGTGGTATTACACAGAGATAAAGGAGAGAGTATAGGGGTATTACACAGAGATATAGGAGAGAGTAGGGTGGTATTACATAGAGATATATGAGAGAGTAGAGGGGTATTAAACAGAGATATAGGAGAGAGTAGAGTGGTATTACACAGAGATAAAGAAGCGAGTAGAGTGGTATTACACAGAGATAAATGAGATAGTAGAGCGGTATCACACAGAGATAAAGGAGAGAGTAGAATGGTATTACACAGAGATAAAGGAGATAGTAGAGTGGTATTACACAGAGATATAGAGGATAGTAGAGTGGTATTACACAGAGATATAGAGGAGAGTAGAGTGGTATTACACAGAGATAAAGGAGAGAGTATAGTGGTATACACAGAGATAAAGGGGAGAGTATAGTGGTATTACACAGAGATAAAGAGAGAGTAGAGTGGTATTACACAGAGATAAAGTAGAGAGTATAGGGGTATTACACAGAGATATAGGAGAGAGTAGGGTGGTATTACATAGAGATATATGAGAGAGTAGAGGGGTATTAAACAGAGATATAGGAGAGAGTAGAGGGGTATTACACAGAGATAAAGGAGATAGTAGAGTGGTATTACACAGAGATATAGGAGAGATTAGAGTGGTATTACACAGAGATAAAGAAGAGAGTAGAGTGGTATTACACAGAGATAAAGGAGATAGTAGAGTGGTATCACACAGAGATAAAGGAGATAGTAGAGTGGTATTACAAAGAGATATAGAGGATAGTAGAGTGGTATTACATAGAGATATAGAGGAGAGTAGAGTGGTATTACACAGAGATAAATGAGAGAGTATATTGGTATTACACAGAGATAAAGGAGAGAGTTTAGTGGTATTACACAGAGATAAAGGAGAGAGTATAGTGGTATTACACATAGATAAAGAGAGAGTAGAGTGGTATTACACAGAGATAAAGGAGAGAGTATAGGGGTATTACACAGAGATATAGGAGAGAGTAGGGTGGTATTACATAGAGATATATGAGAGAGTAGAGGGGTATTAAACAGAGATATAGGAGAGAGTAGAGGGGAATTACACAGAGATAAAGGAGATAGTAGAGTGGTATTACACAGAGATATAGGAGAGAGTAGAGTGGTATTACACAGAGATAAAGGAGAGAGTAGATGTGTATTACACTGAGATAAAGGAGATAGTAGAGTGGTATCACACAGAGATAAAGGATGGAGTAGAGTGGTATTACACAGAGATAAAGGAGATAGTAGAGTGGTATTACACAGAGATATAGAGGATGGTAGAGTGGTATTACACAGAGATATAGAGGAGAGGAGAGTGGTATTACAGAGAGATAAAGGAGAGAGTATAGTGGTATTACACAGAGATAAAGGGGAGAGTATAGTGGTATTACACAGAGATAAAGGGGAGGGTATAGTGGTATTACACAGAGATAAAGGAGAGAGTAGAGGGGTATTACACAGAGATATAGGAGAGAGTAGAGGGGTATTACACAGAGATAAAGGAGAGAGTAGACTGGTATTACACAGAGATAATGGAGATAGTAGAGTTGTATTACACCGGGATAAAGGAGAGAGTATAGTGGTATTACACAGAGATAAAGAGAGAGAGAGTAGAGTGGTATTACACAGAGATATAGGAGAGAGTAGGGTGGTATTACATAGAGATATATGAGAGAGTAGAGGGGTATTACACAGAGATATATTAGAGAGTAGAGGGGTATTACACAGAGATAAAAGGGATAGTAGAGTGGTATTACACAGAGATAAAGGAGAGAGTATAGTGGTATTACACAGAGATATAGGAGAGAGTAGAGTGGTATTACACAGAGATAAAGGAGAGAGTATAGTGGTATAACACAGAGATAAAGGGGAGAGTATAGTGGTATTACACAGAGATAAAGGGGAGGGTATAGTGGTATTACACAGAGATAAAGGAGAGAGTAGAGGCGTATTACACAGAGATATAGGAGAGAGTAGAGGGGTATTACACAGAGATAAAGGAGAGAGTAGAGTGGTATTACACAGAGATATAGGAGAGAGTAGAGTGGTATTACACAGAGATAAAGGAGAGAGTAGAGTTGTATTACACAGAGATATAGGAGAGAGTAGAGTGGTATTACACAGAGATAAAGGAGGGAGTATAGTGGTATTACATAGAGATATATGAGAGAGTAGAGGGGTATTACACAGAGATATAGGAGAGAGTAGAGTGGTATCACACAGAGATATAGTAGAGAGTAGAGGGGTATTAAACAGAGATATAGGAGAGAGTAGAGGGGTATTACACAGAGATATAGAGGAGAGTAGAGTGGTATTACACAGAGATAAAGGAGAGAGTATATTGGTATTACACAGAGATAAAGGAGAGAGTTTAGTGGTATTACACAGAGATAAAGGAGATAGTAGAGTGGTATTACACAGAGATAAAGGAGAGAGTATAGTGGTATTACACATAGATAAAGAGAGAGTAGAGTGGTATTACACAGAGATAAATGAGAGAGTATAGGGGTATTACACAGAGATATAGGAGAGAGTAGGGTGGTATTACATAGAGATATATGAGAGAGTAGAGGGGTATTAAACAGAGATATAGGAGAGAGTAGAGGGGTATTACACAGTAGGATAGGGCAGGGATGTTTATGAAGAGAGTAGGATAGGACATGGATGTTTATGAAGAGAGTAGGATAGGGCAGGGATGTTATTGAAGAGAGTAGGATAGGGCAGGGATGTTTATGAAGAGAGTAGGATAGGGCAGAGATGTTTATGAAGAGAGTGAGATAGGGCAGGGATTTTCATAAAAAGAGTAGGATAGGGAAGGGATGTTTATGAAGAGAGTAGGATAGGGCAGGGATGTTTATGAAGAGAGTAGGATAGGGCAGGGATGTTTATGAAGAGGGTAGGATAGGGCAGAGATGTTTATGAAGAGAGTAGGATAGGGCATGGATGTTTATGAAGAGAGTAGGATAGGGCAGGGATGTTTATGAAGAGAGTAGGATAGGGAAGAGATGTTTATGAAGAGAGTAGGATAGGGCATGGATGTTGATGAAGAGAGTAGGATAGGGCAGATATGTTTATGAAGAGAATAGGATAGGGCATGGATGTTTATGAAGAGAGTAGGATAGGGCAGGGATGTTTATGAAGAGAGTAGGATAGGGCATGGATGTTTATGAAGAGAGTAGGATAGGGCAGGGATGTTTATGAAGAAAGTAGGATAGGGCATGGATGTTTATGAAGAGAGTAGGATAGGGCAGAGATGTTTATGAAGAGAGTAGGGTAGTGCAGGGATGTTTATGAAGAGAGTAGGATAGGGCAGGAATGTTTATGAAGAGAGTAGGATAGGGCATGGATGTTGATGAAGAGAGTAGGATAGGGCAGGGATGTTCATGAAGAGAGTAGGATAGGGCATGGATGTTGATGAAGAGAGTAGGATAGGGCAGATATGTTTATGAAGAGAGTAGGATAGGGCAGGGATGTTTATGAAGAGAGTAGGATAGGGCAGGGATGTTTATGAAGAGAGTAGGATAGGGCATGGATGTTTATGAAGAGAGTAGGATAAGGCAGGGTTGTTTATGAAGAGAGTAGGATAGGCCATGGACGGTTATGAAGAGAGTAGGATAGGGCAGAGATGTTTATGAAGAGAGTAGGGTAGGGCAGGGATGTTTATGAAGAGAGTAGGATAGGGCAGGGATGTTATGAAGAGAGTAGGATAGGGCAGGGATGTTTATGAAGAGAGTAGGATAGGGCAGGGATGTTCATGAAGAGAGTATGATAGGGCAGGGATGTTTATGAAGAGAGTAGGATAGGGCAGGGATGGTATTGAAGAGAGTAGGAAAGGGCAGGGATGTTTATGAAGAGAGTAGGATAGGGCAGAGATGTTTATGAAGAGAGTGAGATAGGGCAGGGATTTTCATAAGAGAGTAGGATAGGGAAGGGATGTCTATGAAGAGAGTAGGATAGGGCAGGGATGTTTATGAAGAGAGTAGGATAGGGCAGGGATGTTTATGAAGAGAGTAGGATAGGGCAGGGATGTTTATGAAGAGAGTAGGATAGGGCAGAGATGTTTATGAACAGAGTAGGATAGGGCAGGGATGTTTATGAAGAGAGTAGGATAGGGCAGAGATGTTTATGAAGAGAGTAGGATAGGGCAGGGATGTTCATGAAGAGAGTAGGATAGGGAATGGATGTGGATGAAGAGAGTAGGACAGGGCAGGGATGTTTATGAAGAGAGTAGGATAGGGCAGGGATGTTTATGAAGAAAGTAGGATAGGGCATGGATGTTTATGAAGAGAGTAGGATAGGGCAGAGATGTTTATGAAGAGAGTAGGGTAGTGCAGGGATGTTTATGAAGAGAGTAGGATAGGGCAGGAATGTTTATGAAGAGAGTAGGATAGGGCATGGATGTTGATGAAGAGAGTAGGATAGGGCAGGGATGTTCATGAAGAGAGTAGGATAGGGCATGGATGTTGATGAAGAGAGTAGGATAGGGCAGATATGTTTATGAAGAGCGTAGGATAGGGCATGGATGTTTATGAAGAGAGTATGGATAGGGCAGGGATGTTTATGAAGAGAGTAGGATAGGGCATGGATGTTTATGAAGAGAGTAAGATAGGGCAGGGATGTTTATGAAGAGAGTAAGATAGGGCAGGGATGTTTATGAAGAGAGTAGGATAGGGCATGGATGTTTATGAAGAAAGTAGGATAGGGCATGGATGTTTATGAAGAGAGTAGGATAGGGCAGAGATGTTTATGAAGAGAGTAGGGTAGTGCAGGGATGTTTATGAAGAGAGTAGGATAGGGCAGGAATGTTTATGAAGAGAGTAGGATAGGGCATGGATGTTTATGAAGAGAGTAGGATAGGGCAGGGATGTTCATGAAGAGAGTAGGATAGGGCATGGATGTTGATGAAGAGAGTAGGATAGGGCAGATATGTTTATGAAGAGAGTAGGATAGGGCAGGGATGTTTATGAAGAGAGTAGGATAGGGCAGGGATGTTTATGAAGAGAGTAGGATAGGGCATGGATGTTTATGAAGAGAGTAGGATAAGGCAGGGTTGTTTATGAAGAGAGTAGGATAGGCCATGGACGGTTATGAAGAGAGTAGGATAGGGCAGAGATGTTTATGAAGAGAGTAGGGTAGGGCAGGGATGTTTATGAAGAGAGTAGGATAGGGCAGGGATGTTTATGAAGAGAGTAGGATAGGGCAGGGATGTTTATGAAGAGAGTAGGATAGGGCAGGGATGTTCATGAAGAGAGTATGATAGGGCAGGGATGTTTATGAAGAGAGTAGGATAGGGCAGGGATGTTTATGAAGAGAGTAGGATAGGGCAGGGATGGTATTGAAGAGAGTAGGAAAGGGCAGGGATGTTTATGAAGAGAGTAGGATAGGGCAGAGATGTTTATGAAGAGAGTGAGATAGGGCAGGGATTTTCATAAAGAGAGTAGGATAGGGAAGGGATGTTTATGAAGAGAGTAGGATAGGGCAGGGATGTTTATGAAGAGAGTAGGATAGGGCAGGGATGTTTATGAAGAGAGTAGGATAGGGCAGGGATGTTTATGAAGAGAGTAGGATAGGGCAGAGATGTTTATGAACAGAGTAGGATAGGGCAGGGATGTTTATGAAGAGAGTAGGATAGGGAAGAGATGTTTATGAAGAGAGTAGGATAGGGCATGGATGTTCATGAAGAGAGTAGGATAGGGAATGGATGTGGATGAAGAGAGTAGGACAGGGCAGGGATGTTCATGAAGAGAGTAGGATAGGGCATGGATGTCGATGAAGAGAGTAGGATAGGGCAGATATGTTTATGAAGAGAGTAGGATAGGGCATGGATGTTTATGAAGAGAGTAGGATAGGGCAGGGATGTTCATGAAGAGAGTAGGATAGGGAATGGATGTGGATGAAGAGAGTAGGACAGGGCAGGGATGTTTATGAAGAGAGTAGGATAGGGCAGGGATGTTTATGAAGAAAGTAGGATAGGGCATGGATGTTTATGAAGAGAGTAGGATAGGGCAGAGATGTTTATGAAGAGAGTAGGGTAGTGCAAGGATGTTTATGAAGAGAGTAGGATAGGGCAGGAATGTTCATGAAGAGAGTAGGATAGGGCATGGATGTTGATGAAGAGAGTAGGATAGGGCAGATATGTTTATGAAGAGCGTAGGATAGGGCATGGATGTTTATGAAGAGAGTATGGATAGGGCAGGGATGTTTATGAAGAGAGTAGGATAGGGCATGGATGTTTATGAAGAGAGTAAGATAGGGCAGGGATGTTTATGAAGAGAGTAAGATAGGGCAGGGATGTTTATGAAGAGAGTAGGATAGGGCATGGATGTCTATGAAGAGAGTAGGATAGGGCAGAGATGTTTATGAAGAGAGTAGGGTAGTGCAGGGATGTTTATGAAGAGAGTAGGATAGGTCAGAGATGTTTATAAATAGAGTAGGATAGGGCAGAGATGCTTGTGAAGAGAGTAGGATAGGGCAGTGATGTTTATGAAGAGAGTAGGATAGGGCAGAGATGTTTATGAAGAGAGTAGGATAGGGCAAGGATTTTCATAAAGATGATAGGATAGGGCAGGGATGTTTATGAAGAGAGTAGGATAGGGCAGGGTTGTTTGTGAAAAGAGTAGGATAGGGCAGGGTTGTTTGTGAAAAGAGTAGGATAGGGCAGATATGTTTATGAAGAGAGTAGGATAGGGCAGGGATGTTTATGAACAGAGTAGGATAGGGCAGGGATGTTTATGAAGAGAGTAGGATAGGGCAGGGATGTTTATGAAGAAGGTATGATGGGGTAGGGATGTTTATGAAGAGAGTAGGATAGGGCAGGGATGTTTATTAAGAGAGTAGGATAGGGTAGGGATGTATATGAAGATAGTATGATAGGGCAGGGGTGTTTATGAAGAGAGTAGGATAGGGGAGAGATGTTTATGAAGAGAGTAGGATAGGGCAGAGATGTTTATGAAGAGAGTAGGGTAGGGCAGGGATGTTTATGAAGAGAGTAGGATAGGGCAGGGATGTTTATGAAGAGTGTAGGATAGGGCAGGGATGTTTATGAAGAGAGTATGATAGGGCAGGGATGTTTATGAAGAGCGTAGGATAGGGCAGGGATGTTATTGAAGAGAGTAGGATAGGGCAGGGGTGTTTATGAAGAGAGTAGGATAGGACATGGATGTTTATGAAGAGAGTAGGATAGGGCAGGGATGTTATTGAAGAGAGTAGGATAGGGCAGGGATGTTTATGAAGAGAGTAGGATAGGGCAGAGATGTTTATGAAGAGAGTGAGATAGGGCAGGGATTTTCATAAAAAGAGTAGGATAGGGAAGGGATGTTTATGAAGAGAGTAGGATAGGGCAGGAATGTTTATGAAGAGAGTAGGATAGGGCATGGATGTTGATGAAGAGAGTAGGATAGGGCAGGGATGTTCATGAAGAGAGTAGGATAGGGCATGGATGTTGATGAAGAGAGTAGGATAGGGCAGATATGTTTATGAAGAGCGTAGGATAGGGCATGGATGTTTATGAAGAGAGTATGGATAGGGCAGGGATGTTTATGAAGAGAGTAGGATAGGGCATGGATGTTTATGAAGAGAGTAAGATAGGGCAGGGATGTTTATGAAGAGAGTAAGATAGGGCAGGGATGTTTATGAAGAGAGTAGGATAGGGCATGGATGTTTATGAAGAAAGTAGGATAGGGCATGGATGTTTATGAAGAGAGTAGGATAGGGCAGAGATGTTTATGAAGAGAGTAGGGTAGTGCAGGGATGTTTATGAAGAGAGTAGGATAGGGCAGGAATGTTTATGAAGAGAGTAGGATAGGGCATGGATGTTTATGAAGAGAGTAGGATAGGGCAGGGATGTTCATGAAGAGAGTAGGATAGGGCATGGATGTTGATGAAGAGAGTAGGATAGGGCAGATATGTTTATGAAGAGAGTAGGATAGGGCAGGGATGTTTATGAAGAGAGTAGGATAGGGCAGGGATGTTTATGAAGAGAGTAGGATAGGGCATGGATGTTTATGAAGAGAGTAGGATAAGGCAGGGTTGTTTATGAAGAGAGTAGGATAGGCCATGGACGGTTATGAAGAGAGTAGGATAGGGCAGAGATGTTTATGAAGAGAGTAGGGTAGGGCAGGGATGTTTATGAAGAGAGTAGGATAGGGCAGGGATGTTTATGAAGAGAGTAGGATAGGGCAGGGATGTTTATGAAGAGAGTAGGATAGGGCAGGGATGTTTATGAAGAGAGTAGGATAGGGCAGGGATGGTATTGAAGAGAGTAGGAAAGGGCAGGGATGTTTATGAAGAGAGTAGGATAGGGCAGAGATGTTTATGAAGAGAGTGAGATAGGGCAGGGATTTTCATAAAGAGAGTAGGATAGGGAAGGGATGTTTATGAAGAGAGTAGGATAGGGCAGGGATGTTTATGAAGAGAGTAGGATAGGGCAGGGATGTTTATGAAGAGAGTAGGATAGGGCAGGGATGTTTATGAAGAGAGTAGGATAGGGCAGAGATGTTTATGAACAGAGTAGGATAGGGCAGGGATGTTTATGAAGAGAGTAGGATAGGGCAGAGATGTTTATGAAGAGAGTAGGATAGGGCAGGGATGTTCATGAAGAGAGTAGGATAGGGAATGGATGTGGATGAAGAGAGTAGGATAGGGCAGATATGTTTATGAAGAGAGTAGGATAGGGCATGGATGTTTATGAAGAGAGTAGGATAGGGCAGGGATGTTCATGAAGAGAGTAGGATAGGGAATGGATGTGGATGAAGAGAGTAGGACAGGGCAGGGATGTTTATGAAGAGAGTAGGATAGGGCAGGGATGTTTATGAAGAAAGTAGGATAGGGCATGGATGTTTATGAAGAGAGTAGGATAGGGCAGGAATGTTCATGAAGAGAGTAGGATAGGGCATGGATGTTGATGAAGAGAGTAGGATAGGGCAGATATGTTTATGAAGAGCGTAGGATAGGGCATGGATGTTTATGAAGAGAGTATGGATAGGGCAGGGATGTTTATGAAGAGAGTAGGATAGGGCATGGATGTTTATGAAGAGAGTAAGATAGGGCAGGGATGTTTATGAAGAGAGTAAGATAGGGCAGGGATGTTTATGAAGAGAGTAGGATAGGGCATGGATGTCTATGAAGAGAGTAGGATAGGGCAGAGATGTTTATGAAGAGAGTAGGGTAGTGCAGGGATGTTTATGAAGAGAGTAGGATAGGTCAGAGATGTTTATAAATAGAGTAGGATAGGGCAGAGATGCTTGTGAAGAGAGTAGGATAGGGCAGTGATGTTTATGAAGAGAGTAGGATAGGGCAGAGATGTTTATGAAGAGAGTAGGATAGGGCAAGGATTTTCATAAAGATGATAGGATAGGGCAGGGATGTTTATGAAGAGAGTAGGATAGGGCAGGGTTGTTTGTGAAAAGAGTAGGATAGGGCAGGGTTGTTTGTGAAAAGAGTAGGATAGGGCAGATATGTTTATGAAGAGAGTAGGATAGGGCAGGGATGTTTATGAACAGAGTAGGATAGGGCAGGGATGTTTATGAAGAGAGTAGGATAGGGCAGGGATGTTTATGAAGAAGGTATGATGGGGTAGGGATGTTTATGAAGAGAGTAGGATAGGGCAGGGATGTTTATTAAGAGAGTAGGATAGGGTAGGGATGTATATGAAGATAGTATGATAGGGCAGGGGTGTTTATGAAGAGAGTAGGATAGGGGAGAGATGTTTATGAAGAGAGTAGGATAGGGCAGAGATGTTTATGAAGAGAGTAGGGTAGGGCAGGGATGTTTATGAAGAGAGTAGGATAGGGCAGGGATGTTTATGAAGAGCGTAGGATAGGGCAGGGATGTTATTGAAGAGAGTAGGATAGGGCAGGGGTGTTTATGAAGAGAGTAGGATAGGACATGGATGTTTATGAAGAGAGTAGGATAGGGCAGGGATGTTATTGAAGAGAGTAGGATAGGGCAGGGATGTTTATGAAGAGAGTAGGATAGGGCAGAGATGTTTATGAAGAGAGTGAGATAGGGCAGGGGATTTTCATAAAAAGAGTAGGATAGGGAAGGGATGTTTATGAAGAGAGTAGGATAGGGCAGGGATGTTTATGAAGAGAGTAGGATAGGGCAGGGATGTTTATGAAGAGGGTAGGATAGGGCAGAGATGTTTATGAAGAGAGTAGGATAGGGCATGGATGTTTATGAAGAGAGTAGGATAGGGCAGGGATGTTTATGAAGAGAGTAGGATAGGGAAGAGATGTTTATGAAGAGAGTAGGATAGGGCATGGATGTTGATGAAGAGAGTAGGATAGGGCAGATATGTTTATGAAGAGAATAGGATAGGGCATGGATGTTTATGAAGAGAGTAGGATAGGGCAGGGATGTTTATGAAGAGAGTAGGATAGGGCATGGATGTTTATGAAGAGAGTAGGATAGGGCAGGGATGTTTATGAAGAAAGTAGGATAGGGCATGGATGTTTATGAAGGGAGTAGGATAGGGCAGAGATGTTTATGAAGAGAGTAGGGTAGTGCAGGGATGTTTATGAAGAGAGTAGGATAGGGCAGGAATGTTTATGAAGAGAGTAGGATAGGGCATGGATGTTGATGAAGAGAGTAGGATAGGGCAGGGATGTTCATGAAGAGAGTAGGATAGGGCATGGATGTTGATGAAGAGAGTAGGATAGGGCAGATATGTTTATGAAGAGAGTAGGATAGGGCAGGGATGTTTATGAAGAGAGTAGGATAGGGCATGGATGTTTATGAAGAGAGTAAGAAAGGGCAGGGATGTTTATGAAGAGAGTAGGATAGGGCATGGATGTTTATGAAGAGAGTAGGATAGGGCATAGATGTTTATGAAGAGAGTAGGATAGGGCAAGGATTTTCATAAATATGATAGGATGGGGCAGGGATGTTTATGAATAGAGTAGGATAGGGCAGGGTTGTTTGTGAAAAGAGTAGGATATGGCAGATATGTTTATGAAGAGAGTAGAATAGGGCAGGGATGTTTATGAACAGAGTAGGATAGGGCAGGGATGTTTATGAAGAGAGTAGGATAGGGCAGGGATGTTTATGAAGAAGGTATGATGGGGTAGGGATGTTTATGAAGAGCGTAGGATAGGGCAGGGATGTTATTGAAGAGAGTAGGATAGGGCAGGGATGTTTATGAAGAGAGTAGGATAGGACATGGATGTTTATGAAGAGAGTAGGATAGGGCAGGGATGTTATTGAAGAGAGTAGGATAGGGCAGGGATGTTTATGAAGAGAGTAGGATAGGGCAGAGATGTTTATGAAGAGAGTGAGATAGGGCAGGGATTTTCATAAAAAGAGTAGGATAGGGAAGGGATGTTTATGAAGAGAGTAGGATAGGGCAGGGATGTTTATGAAGAGAGTAGGATAGGGCAGGGATGTTTATGAAGAGAGTAGGATAGGGCAGGGATGTTTATGAAGAGAGTAGGATAGGGAAGAGATGTTTATGAAGAGAGTAGGGTAGTGCAGGGATGTTATGAAGAGAGTAGGATAGGGCAGGGATGTTATGAAGAGAGTAGGATAGGGCAGGGATGTATGTGAAGAGAGTAGGATAGTTCAGAGATGTTTATAAAGAGAGTAGGATAGTGCAGAGATGTTTGTGAAGAGAGTAGGATAGGGCAGTGATGTTTATGAAGAGAGTAGGATAGGGCATAGATGTTTATGAAGAGAGTAGGATAGGGCAGGGATGTTATGAAGAGAGTAGGATAGGGCAGGGATGTATGTGAAGAGAGTAGGATAGTTCAGAGATGTTTATAAAGAGAGTAGGATAGTGCAGAGATGTTTGTGAAGAGAGTAGGATAGGGCAGTGATGTTTATGAAGAGAGTAGGATAGGGCATGGATGTTGATGAAGAGAGTAGGATAGGGCAGATATGTTTATGAAGAGAGTAGGATAGAGCAGGGATGTTTATGAAGAGAGTAGGATAGGGCAGGGATGTTTATGAAGAGAGTAGGATAGGGCATGGATGTTTATGAAGAGAGTAGGATAGGGCAGGGATGTTTATGAAGAGAGTAGGATAGGGCATGGATGTTCATGAAGAGAGTAGGATAGGGCAGAGATGTTTATGAAGAGAGTAGGGTAGTGCAGGGATGTTTATGAAGAGAGTAGGATAGGGCAGGGATGCCTATGAAGAGAGTAGGATAGGGCAGGGATGTTTATGAATAGAGTATGATAGGGCAGGGATGTTTATGAAGAGAGTAGGATAGGGAAGGGATGTTTATGAAGAGAGTAGGATAGGGAAGGGATGTTTATGAAGAGAGTAGGATAGGGCAGGGATGTTTATGAAGAGAGTAGGATAGGGCATGGATGTTGATGAAGAGAGTAGGATAGGGCAGATATGTTTATGAAGAGAGTAGGATAGGGCAGGGATGTTTATGAAGAGAGTAGGATAGGGCATGGATGTTTATGAAGAGAGTAAGAAAGGGCAGGGATGTTTATGAAGAGAGTAGGATAGGGCATGGATGTTTATGAAGAGAGTAGGATAGGGCATAGATGTTTATGAAGAGAGTAGGATAGGGCAAGGATTTTCATAAATATGATAGGATGGGGCAGGGATGTTTATGAATAGAGTAGGATAGGGCAGGGTTGTTTGTGAAAAGAGTAGGATATGGCAGATATGTTTATGAAGAGAGTAGAATAGGGCAGGGATGTTTATGAACAGAGTAGGATAGGGCAGGGATGTTTATGAAGAGAGTAGGATAGGGCAGGGATGTTTATGAAGAAGGTATTTTTTTTATTTTTTTATTTATTTCACCTTTATTTAACCAGGTAGGCTAGTTGAGAACAAGTTCTCATTTGCAACTGCGACCTGGCCAAGATAAAGCATAGCAGTGTGAGCATACAACAAAGAGTTACACATGGAGTAAACAATTAACAGGTCAATAACACAGTAGAAAACAAAGGGGGGGTCTATATACAATGTGTGCAAAAGGCATGAGGAGGTAGGCAAATAATTACAATTTTGCAGATTAACACTGGAGTGATAAAAGATCAGATGGTCATGTACAGGTAGAGATATTGGTGTGCAGAAGAGCAGAAAAGTAAATAAATAAAAACAGTATGGGGATGAGGTATGTGAAAAGGGTGGGCTATTTACCAATAGACTATGTACAGCTGCAGCGATCGGTTAGCTGCTCAGATAGCTGATGTTTGAAGTTGGTGAGGGAGATAAAAGTCTCCAACTTCAGCGATTTTTGCAATTCGTTCCAGTCACAGGCAGCAGAGTACTGGAACGAAAGGCGGCCAAATGAGGTGTTGGCTTTAGGGATGATCAGTGAGATACACCTGCTGGAGCGCGTGCTACGGATGGGTGTTGCCATCGTGACCAGTGAGCTGAGATAAGGCGGAGCTTTACCTAGCATAGACTTGTAGATGACCTGGAGCCAGTGGGTCTGGCGACGAATATGTAGCGAGGGCCAGCCGACTAGAGCGTACAAGTCGCAGTGGTGGGTGGTATAAGGTGCTTTAGTGACAAAACGGATGGCACTGTGATAGACTGCATCCAGTTTGCTGAGTAGAGTGTTGGAAGCCATTTTGTAGATGACATCGCCGAAGTCGAGGATCGGTAGGATAGTCAGTTTTACTAGGGTAAGCTTGGCGGCTTGAGTGAAGGAGGCTTTGTTGCGGAATAGAAAGCCGACTCTTGATTTGATTTTCGATTGGAGATGTTTGATATGAGTCTGGAAGGAGAGTTTGCAGTCTAGCCAGACACCTAGGTACTTATAGACGTCCACATATTCTAGGTCGGAACCATCCAGGGTGGTGATGCTAGTCGGGCATGCAGGTGCAGGCAGCGACCGGTTGAAAAGCATGCATTTGGTTTTACTAGCGTTTAAGAGCAGTTGGAGGCCACGGAAGGAGTGTTGTATGGCATTGAAGCTTGTTTGGAGGTTAGATAGCACAGTGTCCAAAGACGGGCCGAAAGTATATAGAATGGTGTCGTCTGCGTAGAGGTGGATCAGGGAATCGCCCGCAGCAAGAGCAACATCATTGATATACACAGAGAAAAGAGTCGGCCCGAGAATTGAACCCTGTGGCACCCCCATAGAGACTGCCAGAGGACCGGACAGCATGCCCTCCGATTTGACACACTGAACTCTGTCTGCAAAGTAATTGGTGAACCAGGCAAGGCAGTCATCCGAAAAACCGAGGCTACTGAGTCTGCCGATAAGAATATGGTGATTGACAGAGTCGAAAGCCTTGGCAAGGTCGATGAAGACGGCTGCACAGTACTGTCTTTTATCGATGGCGGTTATGATGTCGTTTAGTACCTTGAGTGTGGCTGAGGTGCACCCATGACCGGCTCGGAAACCAGATTGCACAGCGGAGAAGGTACGGTGGGATTCGAGATGGTCAGTGACCTGTTTGTTGACTTGGCTTTCGAAGACCTTAGATAGGCAGGGCAGGATGGATATAGGTCTGTAACAGTTTGGGTCCAGGGTGTCTCCCCCTTTGAAGAGGGGGATGACTGCGGCAGCTTTCCAATCCTTGGGGATCTCAGACGAGATGAAAGAGAGGTTGAACAGGCTGGTAATAGGGGTTGCGACAATGGTGGCAGATAGTTTCAGAAATAGAGGGTCCAGATTGTCAAGCCCAGCTGATTTGTACGGGTCCAGGTTTTGCAGCTCTTTCAGAACATCTGCTATCTGGGGTAGGGATGTTTATGAAGAGAGTAGGATAGGGCAGGGATGTTTATTAAGAGAGTAGGATAGGGTAGGGATGTATATGAAGATAGTATGATAGGGCAGGGGTGTTTATGAAGAGAGTAGGATAGGGGAGAGATGTTTTTGAAGAGAGTAGGATAGGGCAGAGATGTTTATGAAGAGAGTAGGGTAGGGCAGGGATGTTTATGAAGAGAGTAGGATAGGGCAGGGATGTTTATGAAGAGTGTAGGATAGGGCAGGGATGTTTATGAAGAGAGTATGATAGGGCAGGGATGTTTATGAAGAGCGTAGGATAGGGCAGGGATGTTATTGAAGAGAGTAGGATAGGGCAGGGATGTTTATGAAGAGAGTAGGATAGGACATGGATGTTTATGAAGAGAGTAGGATAGGGCAGGGATGTTATTGAAGAGAGTAGGATAGGGCAGGGATGTTTATGAAGAGAGTAGGATAGGGCAGAGATGTTTATGAAGAGAGTGAGATAGGGCAGGGATTTTCATAAAAAGAGTAGGATAGGGAAGGGATGTTTATGAAGAGAGTAGGATAGGGCAGGGATGTTTATGAAGAGAGTAGGATAGGGCAGGGATGTTTATGAAGAGAGTAGGATAGGGCAGGGATGTTTATGAAGAGAGTAGGATAGGGAAGAGATGTTTATGAAGAGAGTAGGGTAGTGCAGGGATGTTATGAAGAGAGTAGGATAGGGCAGGGATGTTATGAAGAGAGTAGGATAGGGCAGGGATGTATGTGAAGAGAGTAGGATAGTTCAGAGATGTTTATAAAGAGAGTAGGATAGTGCAGAGATGTTTGTGAAGAGAGTAGGATAGGGCAGTGATGTTTATGAAGAGAGTAGGATAGGGCATAGATGTTTATGAAGAGAGTAGGATAGGGCAGGGATGTTATGAAGAGAGTAGGATAGGGCAGGGATGTATGTGAAGAGAGTAGGATAGTTCAGAGATGTTTATAAAGAGAGTAGGATAGTGCAGAGATGTTTGTGAAGAGAGTAGGATAGGGCAGTGATGTTTATGAAGAGAGTAGGATAGGGCATGGATGTTGATGAAGAGAGTAGGATAGGGCAGATATGTTTATGAAGAGAGTAGGATAGAGCAGGGATGTTTATGAAGAGAGTAGGATAGGGCAGGGATGTTTATGAAGAGAGTAGGATAGGGCATGGATGTTTATGAAGAGAGTAGGATAGGGCAGGGATGTTTATGAAGAGAGTAGGATAGGGCATGGATGTTCATGAAGAGAGTAGGATAGGGCAGAGATGTTTATGAAGAGAGTAGGGTAGTGCAGGGATGTTTATGAAGAGAGTAGGATAGGGCAGGGATGCCTATGAAGAGAGTAGGATAGGGCAGGGATGTTTATGAATAGAGTATGATAGGGCAGGGATGTTTATGAAGAGAGTAGGATAGGGCAGGGATGTTTATGAAGGGAGTAGGATAGGGCAGGGATGTTTATGAAGAGAGTAGGATAGGGCAGGGATGTTTATGAAGTGAGTAGGATAGGGCATGGATGTTTATAAAGAGAGTAGGATAGGGCAGTGATGTTATTGAAGAGAGTAGGATAGGGCAGGGATGTTTATGAAGAGGGAAGGATAGGGAAGGGATGTTTATGAAGAGAGTATGATAGGGCAGGGATGTTTATGAAGAGCGTAGGATAGGGCAGGGATGTTATTGAAGAGAGTAGGATAGGGCAGGGATGTTTATGAAGAGAGTAGGATAGGACATGGATGTTTATGAAGAGAGTAGGATAGGGCAGGGATGTTATTGAAGAGAGTAGGATAGGGCAGGGATGTTTATGAAGAGAGTAGGATAGGGCAGAGATGTTTATGAAGAGAGTGAGATAGGGCAGGGATTTTCATAAAAAGAGTAGGATAGGGAAGGGATGTTTATGAAGAGAGTAGGATAGGGCAGGGATGTTTATGAAGAGAGTAGGATAGGGCAGGGATGTTTATGAAGAGAGTAGGATAGGGCAGGGATGTTTATGAAGAGAGTAGGATAGGGAAGAGATGTTTATGAAGAGAGTAGGGTAGTGCAGGGATGTTATGAAGAGAGTAGGATAGGGCAGGGATGTTATGAAGAGAGTAGGATAGGGCAGGGATGTATGTGAAGAGAGTAGGATAGTTCAGAGATGTTTATAAAGAGAGTAGGATAGTGCAGAGATGTTTGTGAAGAGAGTAGGATAGGGCAGTGATGTTTATGAAGAGAGTAGGATAGGGCATAGATGTTTATGAAGAGAGTAGGATAGGGCAGGGATGTTATGAAGAGAGTAGGATAGGGCAGGGATGTATGTGAAGAGAGTAGGATAGTTCAGAGATGTTTATAAAGAGAGTAGGATAGTGCAGAGATGTTTGTGAAGAGAGTAGGATAGGGCAGTGATGTTTATGAAGAGAGTAGGATAGGGCATGGATGTTGATGAAGAGAGTAGGATAGGGCAGATATGTTTATGAAGAGAGTAGGATAGAGCAGGGATGTTTATGAAGAGAGTAGGATAGGGCAGGGATGTTTATGAAGAGAGTAGGATAGGGCATGGATGTTTATGAAGAGAGTAGGATAGGGCAGGGATGTTTATGAAGAGAGTAGGATAGGGCATGGATGTTCATGAAGAGAGTAGGATAGGGCAGAGATGTTTATGAAGAGAGTAGGGTAGTGCAGGGATGTTTATGAAGAGAGTAGGATAGGGCAGGGATGCCTATGAAGAGAGTAGGATAGGGCAGGGATGTTTATGAATAGAGTATGATAGGGCAGGGATGTTTATGAAGAGAGTAGGATAGGGCAGGGATGTTTATGAAGGGAGTAGGATAGGGCAGGGATGTTTATGAAGAGAGTAGGATAGGGCAGGGATGTTTATGAAGTGAGTAGGATAGGGCATGGATGTTTATAAAGAGAGTAGGATAGGGCAGTGATGTTATTGAAGAGAGTAGGATAGGGCAGGGATGTTTATGAAGAGGGAAGGATAGGGAAGGGATGTTTATGAAGAGAGTAGGGTAGGGCATGGATGTTTATGAAGAGAGTAGGATAGGGCAGGGATGTTTATGAAGAGAGTAGGATAGGGCAGGGATGTTTATGAAGTGAGTAGGATAGGGCATGGATGTTTATAAAGAGAGTAGGATAGGGCAGGGATGTTATTGAAGAGAGTAGGATAGGGCATGGATGTTTATGAAGAGAGTAGGATAGGGCAGAGATGTTTATGAAGAGAGTAGGGTAGTGCAGGGATGTTTATGAAGAGAGTAGGATAGGGCAGGAATGTTTATGAAGAGAGTAGGATAGGGCATGGATGTTGATGAAGAGAGTAGGATAGGGCAGGGATGTTCATGAAGAGAGTAGGATAGGGCATGGATGTTGATGAAGAGAGTAGGATAGGGCAGATATGTTTATGAAGAGAGTAGGATAGGGCAGGGATGTTTATGAAGAGAGTAGGATAGGGCATGGATGTTTATGAAGAGAGTAAGAAAGGGCAGGGATGTTTATGAAGAGAGTAGGATAGGGCATGGATGTTTATGAAGAGAGTAGGATAGGGCATAGATGTTTATGAAGAGAGTAGCATAGGGCAAGGATTTTCATAAATATGATAGGATGGGGCAGGGATGTTTATGAATAGAGTAGGATAGGGCAGGGTTGTTTGTGAAAAGAGTAGGATATGGCAGATATGTTTATGAAGAGAGTAGAATAGGGCAGGGATGTTTATGAACAGAGTAGGATAGGGCAGGGATGTTTATGAAGAGAGTAGGATAGGGCAGGGATGTTTATGAAGAAGGTATGATGGGGTAGGGATGTTTATGAAGAGAGTAGGATAGGGCAGGGATGTTTATTAAGAGAGTAGGATAGGGTAGGGATGTATATGAAGATAGTATGATAGGGCAGGGGTGTTTATGAAGAGAGTAGGATAGGGGAGAGATGTTTTTGAAGAGAGTAGGATAGGGCAGAGATGTTTATGAAGAGAGTAGGGTAGGGCAGGGATGTTTATGAAGAGAGTAGGATAGGGCAGGGATGTTTATGAAGAGTGTAGGATAGGGCAGGGATGTTTATGAAGAGAGTATGATAGGGCGGGGATGTTTATGAAGAGCGTAGGATAGGGCAGGGATGTTATTGAAGAGAGTAGGATAGGGCAGGGATGTTTATGAAGAGAGTAGGATAGGACATGGATGTTTATGAAGAGAGTAGGATAGGGCAGGGATGTTATTGAAGAGAGTAGGATAGGGCAGGGATGTTTATGAAGAGAGTAGGATAGGGCAGAGATGTTTATGAAGAGAGTAGGATAGGGCAGGGATGTTTATGAAGAGAGTAGGATAGGGCATGGATGTTCATGAAGAGAGTAGGATAGGGCAGAGATGTTTATGAAGAGAGTAGGGTAGTGCAGGGATGTTTATGAAGAGAGTAGGATAGGGGCAGGGATGCCTATGAAGAGAGTAGGATAGGGCAGGGATGTTTTATGAATAGAGTATGATAGGGCAGGGATGTTTATGAAGAGAGTAGGATAGGGCAGGGATGTTTATGAAGGGAGTAGGATAGGGCAGGGATGTTTATGAAGAGAGTAGGATAGGGGCAGGGATGTTTATGAGTGAGTAGGATAGGGCATGGATGTTTATAAAGAGAGTAGGATAGGGCAGTGATGTTATTGAAGAGAGTAGGATAGGGCAGGGATGTTTATGAAGAAGGGAAGGATAGGGGAAAGGGGATGTTTATGAAGAAGAGTAGGGTAGGGCAGGGATGTTTATGAAGAGAGTAGGATAGGGCAGGGATGTTTATGAAGAGAGTAGGATAGGGCAGGGATGTTTATGAAGAGAGTAGGATAGGGCAGGGATGTTTATGAAGAGAGTAGGATAGGGCAGGGATGTTTATGAAGAGAGTAGGATAGGGCAGGGATGTTTATGAAGAGAGTAGGATAGGGCAGGGATGTTTATGAAGAGAGTAGGATAGGGCAGGGATGTTTATGAAGAGAGTAGGATAGGGCAGGGATGTTTATGAAGAGAGTAGGATAGGGCAGGGATGTTTATGAAGAGAGTAGGATAGGGCAGGGATGTTTATGAAGAGAGTAGGATAGGGCAGAGATGTTTATGAAGAGAGTAGGATAGGGCAGGGATGTTTATGAAGAGAGTAGGATAGGGCAGGGATGTTTATGAAGAGAGTAGGATAGGGCAGGGATGTTTATGAAGAGAGTAGGATAGGGCAGGGATGTTTATGAAGAGAGTAGGATAGGGCAGGGATGTTTATGAAGAGAGTAGGATAGGGCAGGGATGTTTATGAAGAGAGTAGGATAGGGCAGGGATGTTTATGAAGAGAGTAGGATAGGGCAGGGATGTTTATGAAGAGAGTAGGATAGGGCAGGGATGTTATGAAGAGAGTAGGATAGGGCAGGGATGTTTATGAAGAGAGTAGGATAGGGCAGGGATGTTTATGAAGAGAGTAGGATAGGGCAGGGATGTTTATGAAGAGAGTAGGATAGGGCAGGGATGTTTATGAAGAGAGTAGGATAGGGCAGGGATGTTTATGAAGAGAGTAGGATAGGGCAGGGATGTTTATGAAGAGAGTAGGATAGGGCAGGGATGTTTATGAAGAGAGTAGGATAGGGCAGGGATGTTTATGAAGAGAGTAGGATAGGGCAGGATGTTTATGAAGAGAGTAGGATAGGGCAGGGATGTTTATGAAGAGAGTAGGATAGGGCAGGGATGTTTATGAAGAGAGTAGGATAGGGCAGGGATGTTTATGAAGAGAGTAGGATAGGGCAGGGATGTTTATGAAGAGAGTAGGATAGGGCAGGGATGTTTATGAAGAGAGTAGGATAGGGCAGGGATGTTATGAAGAGAGTAGGATAGGGCAGGGATGTTTATGAAGAGAGTAGGATAGGGCAGGGATGTTTATGAAGAGAGTAGGATAGGGCAGGATGTTTATGAGAGAGTAGGATAGGGCAGGGATGTTTATGAAGAGAGTAGGATAGGGCAGGGATGTTTATGAAGAGAGTAGGATAGGGCAGGGATGTTTATGAAGAGAGTAGGATAGGGCAGGGATGTTTATGAAGAGAGTAGGATAGGGCAGGGATGTTTATGAAGAGAGTAGGATAGGGCAGGGATGTTTATGAAGAGAGTAGGATAGGGCAGGGATGTTTATGAAGAGAGTAGGATAGGGCAGGGATGTTTATGAAGAGAGTAGGATAGGGCAGGGATGTTTATGAAGAGAGTAGGATAGGGCAGGATGTTATGAAGAGAGTAGGATAGGGCAGGGATGTTTATGAAGAGAGTAGGATAGGGCAGGGATGTTTATGAAGAGAGTAGGATAGGGCAGGATGTTTATGAAGAGAGTAGGATAGGGCAGGGATGTTTGTGAAGAGAGTAGGATAGGGAAGGGATGTTTATGAAGAGAGTAGGATAGGCAGGGATGTTTATGAAGAGAGTAGGATAGGGCAGGGATGTTTATGAAGAGAGTAGGATAGGGCAGGATGTTTATGAAGAGAGTAGGATAGGGCAGGGATGTTTATGAAGAGAGTAGGATAGGGCAGGGATGTTTATGAAGAGAGTAGGATAGGGCAGGGATGTTTATGAAGAGAGTAGGATAGGGCAGGATGTTTATGAAGAGAGTAGGATAGGGCAGGGATGTTTATGAAGAGAGTAGGATAGGGCAGGGATGTTTATGAAGAGAGTAGGATAGGGCAGGGATGTTTATGAAGAGAGTAGGATAGGGCAGGGATTTTCATAAAGAGGATAGGATAGGGCAGGGATGTTTATGAAGAGAGTAGGATAGGGCAGGGATGTTTATGAAGAGAGTAGGATAGGGCAGGGATGTTTATGAAGAGAGTAGGATAGGGCAGGGATGTTTATGAAGAGAGTAGGATAGGGCAGGATGTTTATGAAGAGAGTAGGATAGGGCAGGGATGTTTATGAAGAGGTAGGATAGGGCAGGGATGTTTATGAAGAGAGTAGGATAGGGCAGGGATGTTTATGAAGAGAGTGGGATAGGGCAGGGATGTATATGAAGATAGTAGGATAGGGCAGGGGTGTTTATGAAGAGAGTAGGATAGGGGAGATATGTTTATGAAGAGAGTAGGATAGGGCAGGGATGTCTATGAAGAGAGTAGGATAGGGCAGGCATGTTTATGAAGAGAGCATGATAGGGCAGGGATGTATATGAAGAGAGTAGGATAGGGCAGAGATGTTTATGAAGAGAGTAGGATAGGGCAGGGATGTTTATGAAGAGAGTAGGATAGGGCAGGGATGTCTATGAAGAGAGTAGGATAGGGCAGGAATGTTTATGAAGAGAGCATGATAGGGCAGGGATGTATGTGAAGAGAGTAGGATAGGGCAGAGATGTTTATGAAGAGAGTAGGATAGGGCAGGGATGTTTGTGAAGAGAGTAGGATAGGGCAGGGATTTTCATAAAGAGTATGGGATAGGGCATGGATGTTTATGAAGAGAGTAGGATAGGGCAGGGATGTTTAAAGAGAGTAGGATAGGGCAGAGATGTTTATGAAGAGAGTAGGATAGGGCAGGGATGTTTATGAAGAGAGTAGGATAGGGCAGAGATGTTTATGAAGAGAGTAGGATAGGGCAGAGATGTTTATGAAGAGAGTAGGATAGGGCAGGGATTTTATGAAGAGAGTAGGATAGGGCAGGGATGTTTATGAAGAGAGTAGGATAGGGCAGGGATGTTTATGAAGAGAGTAGGATAGGGCAGGGATGTTTATGAAGAGAGTAGGATAGGGCAGGGATGTTTATGAAGAGAGTAGGATAGGGCAGGATGTTTATGAAGAGAGTAGGATAGGGCAGGGATGTTTATGAAGAGAGTAGGATAGGGCAGGGATGTTTATGAAGAGAGTAGGATAGGGCAGGGATGTTTATGAAGAGAGTAGGATAGGGCAGGGATGTTTATGAAGAGAGTAGGATAGGGCAGGGATGTTTATGAAGAGAGTAGGATAGGGCAGGGATGTTTATGAAGAGAGTAGGATAGGGCAGGGATGTTTATGAAGAGAGTAGGATAGGGCAGGGATGTTTATGAAGAGAGTAGGATAGGGCAGGGATGTTTATGAAGAGAGTAGGATAGGGCAGAGATGTTTATGAAGAGAGTAGGATAGGGCAGGGATGTTTATGAAGAGAGTAGGATAGGGCATGGATGTTTATGAAGAGAGTAGGATAGGGCAGGGATGTTTATGAAGAGAGTAGGATAGGGCAGGGATGTTTATGAAGAGAGTAGGATAGGGCAGAGATGTTTATGAAGAGAGTAGGATAGGGCAGGGATGTTTATGAAGAGAGTAGGATAGGGCAGGGATGTTTATGAAGAGAGTAGGATAGGGCAGGGATGTTTATGAAGAGAGTAGGATAGGGCAGGATGTTTATGAAGAGAGTAGGATAGGGCAGGGATGTTTATGAAGAGAGTAGGATAGGGCAGGGATGTTTATGAAGAGAGTAGGATAGGGCAGAGATGTTTATGAAGAGAGTAGGATAGGGCAGGATGTTTATGAAGAGAGTAGGATAGGGCAGGGATGTTTATGAAGAGAGTAGGATAGGGCAGGGATGTTTATGAAGAGAGTAGGATAGGGCAGGGATGTTTATGAAGAGAGTAGGATAGGGCAGGATGTTTATGAAGAGAGTAGGATAGGGCAGGGATGTTTATGAAGAGAGTAGGATAGGGCAGGATGTTTATGAAGAGAGTAGGATAGGGCAGGGATTTTATGAAGAGAGTAGGATAGGGCAGGGATGTTTATGAAGAGAGTAGGATAGGGCAGGGATGTTTATGAAGAGAGTAGGATAGGGCAGGGATTTTATGAAGAGAGTAGGATAGGGCAGGGATGTTTATGAAGAGAGTAGGATAGGGCAGAGATGTTTATGAAGAGAGTAGGATAGGGCAGGGATGTTTATGAAGAGAGTAGGATAGGGCAGGGATGTTTATGAAGAGAGTAGGATAGGGCAGGGATGTTTATGAAGAGAGTAGGATAGGGCAGGGATGTTTATGAAGAGAGTAGGATAGGGCAGGGATGTTTATGAAGAGAGTAGGATAGGGCAGGGATGTTTATGAAGAGAGTAGGATAGGGCAGGGATGTTTATGAAGAGAGTAGGATAGGGCAGGGATGTTTATGAAGAGAGTAGGATAGGGCAGGGATGTTTATGAAGAGAGTAGGATAGGGCAGGGATGTTTATGAAGAGAGTAGGATAGGGCAGGGATGTTTATGAAGAGAGTAGGATAGGGCAGGGATGTTTATGAAGAGAGTAGGATAGGGCAGGGATGTTTATGAAGAGAGTAGGATAGGGCAGAGATGTTTATGAAGAGAGTAGGATAGGGCAGGGATGTTTATGAAGAGAGTAGGATAGGGCAGGGATGTTTATGAAGAGAGTAGGATAGGGCAGAGATGTTTATGAAGAGAGTAGGATAGGGCAGGGATGTTTATGAAGAGAGTAGGATAGGGCAGGGATGTTTATGAAGAGAGTAGGATAGGGCAGGGATGTTTATGAAGAGAGTAGGATAGGGCAGGATTTATGAAGAGAGTAGGATAGGGCAGGATGTTTATGAAGAGAGTAGGATAGGGCAGGGATGTTTATGAAGAGAGTAGGATAGGGCAGGGATGTTTATGAAGAGAGTAGGATAGGGCAGGGATGTTTATAAAGAGAGTAGGATAGGGCATGGATGTTTATGAAGAGAGTAGGATAGGGCAGAGATGTTTATGAAGAGAGTAGGATAGGGCAGAGATGTTTATGAAGAGAGTAGGATAGGGCAGGGATGTTTATGAAGAGAGTAGGATAGGGCAGGGATTTTATGAAGAGAGTAGGATAGGGCAGGGATTTTATGAAAAGAGTAGGATAGGGCAGGATGTTTATGAAGAGAGTAGGATAGGGCAGGGATGTTTATGAAGAGAGTAGGATAGGGCAGGGATGTTTATGAAGAGAGTAGGATAGGGCAGGGATGTTTATGAAGAGAGTAGGATAGGGCAGGGATGTTTATGAAGAGAGTAGGATAGGGCAGGGATGTTTATGAAGAGAGTAGGATAGGGCAGGGATGTTTATGAAGAGAGTAGGATAGGGCAGGATGTTTATGAAGAGAGTAGGATAGGGCAGGGATGTTTATGAAGAGAGTAGGATAGGGCAGGGATGTTTATGAAGAGAGTAGGATAGGGCAGATGTTTATGAAGAGAGTAGGATAGGGCAGGGATGTTTATGAAGAGAGTAGGATAGGGCAGGGATGTTTATGAAGAGAGTAGGATAGGGCAGGGATGTTTATGAAGAGAGTAGGATAGGGCAGGGATGTTTATGAAGAGAGTAGGATAGGGCAGGATGTTTATGAAGAGAGTAGGATAGGGCAGGGATGTTTATGAAGAGAGTAGGATAGGGCAGGGATGTTTATGAAGAGAGTAGGATAGGGCAGGGATGTTTATGAAGAGAGTAGGATAGGGCAGGGATGTTTATGAAGAGAGTAGGATAGGGCAGGGATGTTTATGAAGAGAGTAGGATAGGGCAGGGATGTTTATGAAGAGAGTAGGATAGGGCAGGGATGTTTATGAAGAGAGTAGGATAGGGCAGGGATGTTTATGAAGAGAGTAGGATAGGGCAGGGATGTTTATGAAGAGAGTAGGATAGGGCAGGGATGTTTATGAAGAGAGTAGGATAGGGCAGGGATGTTTATGAAGAGAGTAGGATAGGGCAGGGATGTTTATGAAGAGAGTAGGATAGGGCAGGGATGTTTATGAAGAGAGTAGGATAGGGCAGGGATGTTTATGAAGAGAGTAGGATAGGGCAGGGATGTTTATGAAGAGAGTAGGATAGGGCAGGATGTTTATGAAGAGAGTAGGATAGGGCAGGGATGTTTATGAAGAGAGTAGGATAGGGCAGGGATGTTTATGAAGAGAGTAGGATAGGGCAGAGATGTTTATGAAGAGAGTAGGATAGGGCAGGGATGTTTATGAAGAGAGTAGGATAGGGCAGGGATGTTTATGAAGAGAGTAGGATAGGGCAGGGATGTTTATGAAGAGAGTAGGATAGGGCAGGGATGTTTATGAAGAGAGTAGGATAGGGCAGGGATTTTATGAAGAGAGTAGGATAGGGCAGGGATGTTTATGAAGAGAGTAGGATAGGGCAGAGATGTTTATGAAGAGAGTAGGATAGGGCAGGGATGTTTATGAAGAGAGTAGGATAGGGCAGGGATGTTTATGAAGAGAGTAGGATAGGGCAGGGATGTTTATGAAGAGAGTAGGATAGGGCAGGGATGTTTATGAAGAGAGTAGGATAGGGCAGGGATGTTTATGAAGAGAGTAGGATAGGGCAGGGATGTTTATGAAGAGAGTAGGATAGGGCAGGGATGTTTATGAAGAGAGTAGGATAGGGCAGGATGTTTATGAAGAGAGTAGGATAGGGCAGGGATGTTTATGAAGAGAGTAGGATAGGGCAGGGATGTTTATGAAGAGAGTAGGATAGGGCAGGGATGTTTATGAAGAGAGTAGGATAGGGCAGGGATGTTTATGAAGAGAGTAGGATAGGGCAGGGATGTTTATGAAGAGAGTAGGATAGGGCAGGGATGTTTATGAAGAGAGTAGGATAGGGCAGGGATGTTTATGAAGAGAGTAGGATAGGGCAGGGATGTTTATGAAGAGAGTAGGATAGGGCAGGGATGTTTATGAAGAGAGTAGGATAGGGCAGGGATGTTTATGAAGAGAGTAGGATAGGGCAGGGATGTTTATGAAGAGAGTAGGATAGGGCAGGGATGTTTATGAAGAGAGTAGGATAGGGCAGGGATGTTTATGAAGAGAGTAGGATAGGGCAGGGATGTTTATGAAGAGAGTAGGATAGGGCAGGGATGTTTATGAAGAGAGTAGGATAGGGCAGGGATGTTTATGAAGAGAGTAGGATAGGGCAGGGATGTTTATGAAGAGAGTAGGATAGGGCAGGGATGTTTATGAAGAGAGTAGGATAGGGCAGAGATGTTTATGAAGAGAGTAGGATAGGGCAGGGATGTTTATGAAGAGAGTAGGATAGGGCAGGGATGTTTATGAAGAGAGTAGGATAGGGCAGGATGTTTATGAAGAGAGTAGGATAGGGCAGGGATGTTTATGAAGAGAGTAGGATAGGGCAGGGATGTTTATGAAGAGAGTAGGATAGGGAAGGGATGTTTATGAAGAGAGTAGGATAGGGCAGGGATTTTCATAAAGAGGATAGGATAGGGCAGGGATGTTTATGAAGAGAGTAGGATAGGGCAGGGATGTTTATGAAGAGAGTAGGATAGGGCAGGGATGTTTATGAAGAGAGTAGGATAGGGCAGGATGTTTATGAAGAGAGTAGGATAGGGCAGGGATGTTTATGAAGAGAGTAGGATAGGGCAGAGATGTTTATGAAGAGAGTAGGATAGGGCAGGGATGTTTATGAAGAGAGTAGGATAGGGCAGGGATGTTTATGAAGAGAGTAGGATAGGGCAGGGATTTTATGAAGAGATAGGATAGGGCAGGGATTTTCATAAAGAGGATAGGATAGGGCATGGATGTTTATGAAGAGAGTAGGATAGGGCAGAGATGTTTATGAAGAGAGTAGGATAGGGCAGGGATGTTTATGAAGAGAGTAGGATAGGGCAGGGATGTTTATGAAGAGAGTAGGATAGGGCAGGGATGTTTATGAAGAGAGTAGGATAGGGCAGGGATGTTTATGAAGAGAGTAGGATAGGGCAGGGATGTTTATGAAGAGAGTAGGATAGGGCAGGGATGTTTATGAAGAGAGTAGGATAGGGCAGGGATGTTTATGAAGAGAGTAGGATAGGGCAGGGATGTTTATGAAGAGAGTAGGATAGGGCAGGGATGTTTATGAAGAGAGTAGGATAGGGCAGGGATGTTTATGAAAGAGATAGGATAGGGCAGGGATGTTTATGAAGAGAGTAGGATAGGGCAGGGATGTTTGTGAAGAGAGTAGGATAGGGCAGGGATTTTATGAAGAGATAGGATAGGGCATGGATGTTTATGAAGAGAGTAGGATAGGGCAGGGATGTTTATGAAGAGAGTAGGATAGGGCAGAGATGTTTATGAAGAGAGTAGGATAGGGCAGGGATGTTTATGAAGAGAGTAGGATAGGGCAGGATGTTTATGAAGAGAGTAGGATAGGGCAGAGATGTTTATGAAGAGAGTAGGATAGGGCAGGATGTTTATGAAGAGAGTAGGATAGGGCAGGGATGTTTATGAAGAGAGTAGGATAGGGCAGGGATGTTTATGAAGAGAGTAGGATAGGGCAGGGATGTTTATGAAGAGAGTAGGATAGGGCAGGGATGTTTATGAAGAGAGTAGGATAGGGCAGGGATGTTTATGAAGAGAGTAGGATAGGGCAGGGATGTTTATGAAGAGAGTAGGATAGGGCAGGGATGTTTATGAAGAGAGTAGGATAGGGCAGAGATGTTTATGAAGAGAGTAGGATAGGGCAGGGATTTTCATAAAGATGATAGGATAGGGCAGGGATGTTTATGAAGAGAGTAGGATAGGGCAGGGATGTTTATGAAGAGAGTAGGATAGGGCAGAGATGTTTATGAAGAGAGTAGGATAGGGCAGGGATGTTTATGAAGAGAGTAGGATAGGGCAGGGATGTTTATGAAGAGAGTAGGATAGGGCAGGGATGTTTATGAAGAGAGTAGGATAGGGCAGGGATGTTTATGAAGAGAGTAGGATAGGGCAGGGATGTTTATAAGAGAGTAGGATAGGGCAGGGATGTTTATGAAGAGAGTAGGATAGGGCAGGGATGTTTATGAAGAGAGTAGGATAGGGCAGAGATGTTTATGAAGAGAGTAGGATAGGGCAGGGATGTTTATGAAGAGAGTAGGATAGGGCAGGGATGTTTATGAAGAGAGTAGGATAGGGCAGGGATGTTTATGAAGAGAGTAGGATAGGGCAGGGATGTTTATGAAGAGAGTAGGATAGGGCAGGGATGTTTATGAAGAGAGTAGGATAGGGCAGGGATGATGTTATTGAAGAGAGTAGGATAGGGCAGGGATGTTTATGAAGAGAGTAGGATAGGGCAGGGATGTTTATGAAGAGAGTAGGATAGGGCAGGGATGTTATGAAGAGAGTAGGATAGGGCAGGGATGTTTATGAAGAGAGTAGGATAGGGCAGGGATGTTTATGAAGAGAGTAGGATAGGGCAGGGATGTTTATGAAGAGAGTAGGATAGGGCAGGGATGTTTATGAAGAGAGTAGGATAGGGCAGGGATGTTTATGAAGAGAGTAGGATAGGGCAGGGATGTTTATGAAGAGAGTAGGATAGGGCAGGGATGTTTATGAAGAGAGTAGGATAGGGCAGGGATGTTTATGAAGAGAGTAGGATAGGGCAGGGATGTTTATGAAGAGAGTAGGATAGGGCAGGGATGTTTATGAAGAGAGTAGGATAGGGCAGGGATGTTTATGAAGAGAGTAGGATAGGGCAGGGATGTTTATGAAGAGAGTAGGATAGGGCAGGGATGTTTATGAAGAGAGTAGGATAGGGCAGGGATGTTTATGAAGAGAGTAGGATAGGGCAGGGATGTTTATGAAGAGAGTAGGATAGGGCAGGGATGTTTATGAAGAGAGTAGGATAGGGCAGGGATGTTTATGAAGAGAGTAGGATAGGGCAGGGATGTTTATGAAGAGAGTAGGATAGGGCAGGGATGTTTATGAAGAGAGTAGGATAGGGCAGGGATGTTTATGAAGAGAGTAGGATAGGGCAGGGATGTTTATGAAGAGAGTAGGATAGGGCAGGGATGTTTATGAAGAGAGTAGGATAGGGCAGGGATGTTTATGAAGAGAGTAGGATAGGGCAGGGATGTTTATGAAGAGAGTAGGATAGGGCAGGGATGTTTATGAAGAGAGTAGGATAGGGCAGGGATGTTTATGAAGAGAGTAGGATAGGGCAGGGATGTTTATGAAGAGAGTAGGATAGGGCAGGGATGTTTATGAAGAGAGTAGGATAGGGCAGGGATGTTTATGAAGAGAGTAGGATAGGGCAGGGATGTTTATGAAGAGAGTAGGATAGGGCAGGGATGTTTATGAAGAGAGTAGGATAGGGCAGGGATGTTTATGAAGAGAGTAGGATAGGGCAGAGATGTTTATGAAGAGAGTAGGATAGGGCAGGGATGTTTATGAAGAGAGTAGGATAGGGCAGGGATGTTTATGAAGAGAGTAGGATAGGGCAGGGATGTTTATGAAGAGAGTAGGATAGGGCAGGGATGTTTATGAAGAGAGTAGGATAGGGCAGGGATGTTTATGAAGAGAGTAGGATAGGGCAGGGATGTTTATGAAGAGAGTAGGATAGGGCAGGGATGTTTATGAAGAGAGTAGGATAGGGCAGGGATGTTTATGAAGAGAGTAGGATAGGGCAGGGATGTTTATGAAGAGAGTAGGATAGGGCAGGATGTTTATGAAGAGAGTAGGATAGGGCAGGGATGTTTATGAAGAGAGTAGGATAGGGCAGGGATGTTTATGAAGAGAGTAGGATAGGGCAGGGATGTTTATGAAGAGAGTAGGATAGGGCAGGGATGTTTATGAAGAGAGTAGGATAGGGCAGGGATGTTTATGAAGAGAGTAGGATAGGGCAGGGATGTTTATGAAGAGAGTAGGATAGGGCAGGGATGTTTATGAAGAGAGTAGGATAGGGCAGGGATGTTTATGAAGAGAGTAGGATAGGGCAGAGATGTTTATGAAGAGAGTAGGATAGGGCAGGGATGTTTATGAAGAGAGTAGGATAGGGCAGGGATGTTTATGAAGAGAGTAGGATAGGGCAGGGATGTTTATGAAGAGAGTAGGATAGGGCAGGGATGTTTATGAAGAGAGTAGGATAGGGCAGGGATGTTTATGAAGAGAGTAGGATAGGGCAGGGATGTTTATGAAGAGAGTAGGATAGGGCAGGGATGTTTATGAAGAGAGTAGGATAGGGCAGGGATGTTTATGAAGAGAGTAGGATAGGGCAGGATGTTTATGAAGAGAGTAGGATAGGGCAGGGATGTTTATGAAGAGAGTAGGATAGGGCAGGGATGTTTATGAAGAGAGTAGGATAGGGCAGGGATGTTTATGAAGAGAGTAGGATAGGGCAGGGATGTTTATGAAGAGAGTAGGATAGGGCAGGGATGTTTATGAAGAGAGTAGGATAGGGCAGGGATGTTTATGAAGAGAGTAGGATAGGGCAGGGATGTTTATGAAGAGAGTAGGATAGGGCAGGGATGTTTATGAAGAGAGTAGGATAGGGCAGAGATGTTTATGAAGAGAGTAGGATAGGGCAGGGATGTTTATGAAGAGAGTAGGATAGGGCAGGGATTTTCATAAAGAGGATGGGATAGGGCAGGGATGTTTATGAAGAGAGTAGGATAGGGCAGGGATGTTTATGAAGAGAGTAGGATAGGGCAGAGATGTTTATGAAGAGAGTAGGATAGGGCAGGGATGTTTATGAAGAGAGTAGGATAGGGCAGAGATGTTTATGAAGAGAGTAGGATAGGGCAGAGATGTTTATGAAGAGAGTAGGATAGGGCAGGGATTTTATGAAGAGAGTAGGATAGGGCAGGGATGTTTATGAAGAGAGTAGGATAGGGCAGGGATGTTTATGAAGAGAGTAGGATAGGGCAGGGATGTTTATGAAGAGAGTAGGATAGGGCAGGGATGTTTATGAAGAGAGTAGGATAGGGCAGGGATGTTTATGAAGAGAGTAGGATAGGGCAGGGATGTTTATGAAGAGAGTAGGATAGGGCAGGGATGTTTATGAAGAGAGTAGGATAGGGCAGGGATGTTTATGAAGAGAGTAGGATAGGGCAGGGATGTTTATGAAGAGAGTAGGATAGGGCAGGGATGTTTATGAAGAGAGTAGGATAGGGCAGGGATGTTTATGAAGAGAGTAGGATAGGGCAGGGATGTTTATGAAGAGAGTAGGATAGGGCAGGGATGTTTATGAAGAGAGTAGGATAGGGCAGGGATGTTTATGAAGAGAGTAGGATAGGGCAGGGATGTTTATGAAGAGAGTAGGATAGGGCAGGGATGTTTATGAAGAGAGTAGGATAGGGCAGGGATGTTTATGAAGAGAGTAGGATAGGGCAGGGATGTTTATGAAGAGAGTAGGATAGGGCAGAGATGTTTATGAAGAGAGTAGGATAGGGCAGGGATGTTTATGAAGAGAGTAGGATAGGGCAGGGATGTTTATGAAGAGAGTAGGATAGGGCAGGGATGTTTATGAAGAGAGTAGGATAGGGCAGGGATGTTTATGAAGAGAGTAGGATAGGGCAGGGATGTTTATGAAGAGAGTAGGATAGGGCAGGGATGTTTATGAAGAGAGTAGGATAGGGCAGGGATGTTTATGAAGAGAGTAGGATAGGGCAGGGATGTTTATGAAGAGAGTAGGATAGGGCAGGGATGTTTATGAAGAGAGTAGGATAGGGCAGGGATGTTTATGAAGAGAGTAGGATAGGGCAGGAATGTTTATGAAGAGAGTAGGATAGGGCAGGGATGTTTATGAAGAGAGTAGGATAGGGCAGAGATGTTTATGAAGAGAGTAGGATAGGGCAGGGATGTTTATGAAGAGAGTAGGATAGGGCAGGGATGTTTATGAAGAGAGTAGGATAGGGCAGGGATGTTTATGAAGAGAGTAGGATAGGGCAGGGATGTTTATGAAGAGAGTAGGATAGGGCAGGGATGTTTATGAAGAGAGTAGGATAGGGCAGGGATGTTTATGAAGAGAGTAGGATAGGGCAGGGATGTTTATGAAGAGAGTAGGATAGGGCAGGGATGTTTATGAAGAGAGTAGGATAGGGCAGGGATGTTTATGAAGAGAGTAGGATAGGGCAGGGATGTTTATGAAGAGAGTAGGATAGGGCAGGGATTTTATGAAGAGAGTAGGATAGGGCAGGGATGTTTATGAAAGAGTAGGATAGGGCAGGGATGTTTATGAAGAGAGTAGGATAGGGCAGAGATGTTTATGAAGAGAGTAGGATAGGGCAGATGTTTATGAAGAGAGTAGGATAGGGCAGGATGTTTATGAAGAGAGTAGGATAGGGCAGGGATGTTTATGAAGAGAGTAGGATAGGGCAGGGATGTTTATGAAGAGAGTAGGATAGGGCAGGGATGTTTATGAAGAGAGTAGGATAGGGCAGGGATGTTTATGAAGAGAGTAGGATAGGGCAGGGATGTTTATGAAGAGAGTAGGATAGGGCAGGGATGTTTATGAAGAGAGTAGGATAGGGCAGGGATGTTTATGAAGAGAGTAGGATAGGGCAGGGATGTTTATGAAGAGAGTAGGATAGGGCAGGGATGTTTATGAAGAGAGTAGGATAGGGCAGGGATGTTTATGAAGAGAGTAGGATAGGGCAGGGATGTTTATGAAGAGAGTAGGATAGGGCAGGCATGTTTATGAAGAGAGTAGGATAGGGCAGGGATGTATGTGAAGAGAGTAGGATAGGGCAGAGATGTTTATGAAGAGAGTAGGATAGGGCAGGGATGTTTGTGAAGAGAGTAGGATAGGGCATGGATGTCTATGAAGAGAGTAGGATAGGGCAGGCATGTTTATGAAGAGAGCATGATAGGGCAGGGATGTATGTGAAGAGAGTAGGATAGGGCAGAGATGTTTATGAAGAGAGTAGGATAGGGCAGGGATGTTTGTGAAGAGAGTAGGATAGGGCAGGGATGTTTATGAAGAGAGTAGGATAGGCAGGGATGTTTATGAAGAGAGTAGGATAGGGCAGGGATGTTTATGAAGAGAGTAGGATAGGGCAGGGATTTTTATGAAGAGATAGGATAGGGCATGGATGTTTATGAAGAGAGTAGGATAGGGCAGGGATGTTTATGAAGAGAGTAGGATAGGGCAGAGATGTTTATGAAGAGAGTAGGATAGGGCAGGGATTTTATGAAGAGAGTAGGATAGGGCAGGGATGTTTATGAAGAGAGTAGGATAGGGCAGGGATGTTTATGAAGAGAGTAGGATAGGGCAGGGATGTTTATGAAGAGAGTAGGATAGGGCAGAGATGTTTATGAAGAGAGTAGGATAGGGCAGGGATGTTTATGAAGAGAGTAGGATAGGGCAGGGATGTTTATGAAGAGAGTAGGATAGGGCAGGGATTTTCATAAAGAGAGTAGGATAGGGCAGGGATTTTATGAAGAGATAGGATAGGGCAGGGATGTTTATGAAGAGAGTAGGATAGGGCAGATATGTTTATGAAGAGAGTAGGATAGGGCAGGGATGTTTGTGAAGAGAGTAGGATAGGGCAGAGATGTTTATGAAGAGAGTAGGATAGGGCAGGGATGTTTATGAAGAGAGTAGGATAGGGCAGGGATGTTTATGAAGAGAGTAGGATAGGGCAGGGATTTTATGAAGAGATAGGATAGGGCAGGGATTTTATAAAGAGAGTAGGATAGGGCATGGATGTTTATGAAGAGAGTAGGATAGGGCAGGGATGTTTATGAAGAGAGTAGGATAGGGCAGGGATGTTTATGAAGAGAGTAGGATAGGGCAGAGATGTTTATGAAGAGAGTAGGATAGGGCAGGGATGTTTATGAAGAGAGTAGGATAGGGCAGGGATGTTTATGAAGAGAGTAGGATAGGGCAGGGATGTTTATGAAGAGAGTAGGATAGGGCAGGGATGTTTATGAAGAGAGTAGGATAGGGCAGGGATGTTTATGAAGAGAGTAGGATAGGGCAGGGATGTTTATGAAGAGAGTAGGATAGGGCAGGGATGTTTATGAAGAGAGTAGGATAGGGCAGAGATGTTTATGAAGAGAGTAGGATAGGGCAGGGATGTTTATGAAGAGAGTAGGATAGGGCAGGGATGTTTATGAAGAGAGTAGGATAGGGCAGGGATTTTCATAAAGAGGATAGGATAGGGCATGGATGTTTATGAAGAGAGTAGGATAGGGCAGAGATGTTTATGAAGAGAGTAGGATAGGGCAGAGATGTTTATGAAGAGAGTAGGATAGGGCAGGGATGTTTATGAAGAGAGTAGGATAGGGCAGGATGTTTATGAAGAGAGTAGGATAGGGCAGGATGTTTATGAAGAGAGTAGGATAGGGCAGGATGTTTATGAAGAGAGTAGGATAGGGCAGAGATTTTCATAAAGAGGGTAGGATAGGGCAGGGATGTTTATGAAGAGAGTAGGATAGGGCAGGGATGTTTATGAAGAGAGTAGGATAGGGCAGGGATGTTTATGAAGAGAGTAGGATAGGGCAGGGATGTTTATGAAGAGAGTAGGATAGGGCAGGGATGTTTATGAAGAGAGTAGGATAGGGCAGGGATGTTTATGAAGAGAGTAGGATAGGGCAGGGATGTTTATGAAGAGAGTAGGATAGGGCAGGGATGTTTATGAAGAGAGTAGGATAGGGCAGGGATGTTTATGAAGAGAGTAGGATAGGGCAGGGATGTTTATGAAGAGAGTAGGATAGGGCAGGGATGTTTATGAAGAGAGTAGGATAGGGCAGGGATGTTTATGAAGAGAGTAGGATAGGGCAGGGATGTTTATGAAGAGAGTAGGATAGGGCAGGGATGTTTATGAAGAGAGTAGGATAGGGCAGGGATGTTTATGAAGAGAGTAGGATAGGGCAGGGATGTTTATGAAGAGAGTAGGATAGGGCAGAGATGTTTATGAAGAGAGTAGGATAGGGCAGAGATGTTTATGAAGAGAGTAGGATAGGGCAGGGATGTTTATGAAGAGAGTAGGATAGGGCAGGGATGTTTATGAAGAGAGTAGGATAGGGCAGGGATGTTTATGAAGAGAGTAGGATAGGGCAGGGATGTTTATGAAGAGAGTAGGATAGGGCAGGGATGTTATGAAGAGAGTAGGATAGGGCAGGGATGTTTATGAAGAGAGTAGGATAGGGCATGGATGTTTATGAAGAGAGTAGGATAGGGCAGGGATGTTTATGAAGAGAGTAGGATAGGGCAGGGATGTTTATGAAGAGAGTAGGATAGGGCAGGGATGTTTATGAAGAGAGTAGGATAGGGCAGGGATTTTAGTGAAGAGAGTAGGATAGGGCAGGGATGTTTATGAAGAGAGTAGGATAGGGCAGGGATGTTTATGAAGAGAGTAGGATAGGGCAGGGATGTTTATGAAGAGAGTAGGATAGGGCAGGGATGTTTATGAAGAGAGTAGGATAGGGCAGGGATGTTTATGAAGAGAGTAGGATAGGGCAGGGATGTTTATGAAGAGAGTAGGATAGGGCAGGATGTTTATGAAGAGAGTAGGATAGGGCAGAGATGTTTATGAAGAGAGTAGGATAGGGCAGGGATGTTTATGAAGAGAGTAGGATAGGGCAGGGATGTTTATGAAGAGAGTAGGATAGGGCAGGGATGTTTATGAAGAGAGTAGGATAGGGCAGGGATGTTTATGAAGAGAGTAGGATAGGGCAGGGATGTTTATGAAGAGAGTAGGATAGGGCAGGGATGTTTATGAAGAGAGTAGGATAGGGCAGGGATGTTTATGAAGAGAGTAGGATAGGGCAGGGATGTTTATGAAGAGAGTAGGATAGGGCAGGGATGTTTATGAAGAGAGTAGGATAGGGCAGGGATGTTTATGAAGAGAGTAGGATAGGGCAGGGATGTTTATGAAGAGAGTAGGATAGGGCAGGGATGTTTATGAAGAGAGTAGGATAGGGCAGGGATGTTTATGAAGAGAGTAGGATAGGGCAGGGATGTTTATGAAGAGAGTAGGATAGGGCAGGGATGTTTATGAAGAGAGTAGGATAGGGCAGGGATGTTTATGAAGAGAGTAGGATAGGGCAGGGATGTTTATGAAGAGAGTAGGATAGGGCAGGGATGTTTATGAAGAGAGTAGGATAGGGCAGGGATGTTTATGAAGAGAGTAGGATAGGGCAGGGATGTTTATGAAGAGAGTAGGATAGGGCAGGGATGTTTATGAAGAGAGTAGGATAGGGCAGGGATGTTTATGAAGAGAGTAGGATAGGGCAGGGATGTTTATGAAGAGAGTAGGATAGGGCAGGGATGTTTATGAAGAGAGTAGGATAGGGCAGAGATGTTTATGAAGAGAGTAGGATAGGGCAGGGATGTTATGAAGAGAGTAGGATAGGGCAGGGATGTTTATGAAGAGAGTAGGATAGGGCAGGGATGTTTATGAAGAGAGTAGGATAGGGCAGGGATGTTTATGAAGAGAGTAGGATAGGGCAGGGATGTTTATGAAGAGAGTAGGATAGGGCAGGGATGTTTATGAAGAGAGTAGGATAGGGCAGGGATGTTTATGAAGAGAGTAGGATAGGGCAGGGATGTTTATGAAGAGAGTAGGATAGGGCAGGGATGTTTATGAAGAGAGTAGGATAGGGCAGGGATGTTTATGAAGAGAGTAGGATAGGGCAGGGATGTTTATGAAGAGAGTAGGATAGGGCAGGGATGTTTATGAAGAGAGTAGGATAGGGCAGGGATGTTTATGAAGAGAGTAGGATAGGGCAGGGATGTTTATGAAGAGAGTAGGATAGGGCAGGGATGTTTATGAAGAGAGTAGGATAGGGCAGGGATGTTTATGAAGAGAGTAGGATAGGGCAGGGATGTTTATGAAGAGAGTAGGATAGGGCAGGGATGTTTATGAAGAGAGTAGGATAGGGCAGGGATGTTTATGAAGAGAGTAGGATAGGGCAGGGATGTTTATGAAGAGAGTAGGATAGGGCAGGATGTTTATGAAGAGAGTAGGATAGGGCAGGGATGTTTATGAAGAGAGTAGGATAGGGCAGGGATGTTTATGAAGAGAGTAGGATAGGGCAGGGATGTTTATGAAGAGAGTAGGATAGGGCAGGGATGTTTATGAAGAGAGTAGGATAGGGCAGGGATGTTTATGAAGAGAGTAGGATAGGGCAGGGATGTTTATGAAGAGAGTAGGATAGGGCAGGATGTTTATGAAGAGAGTAGGATAGGGCAGGATGTTTATGAAGAGAGTAGGATAGGGCAGGGATGTTTATGAAGAGAGTAGGATAGGGCAGGGATGTTTATGAAGAGAGTAGGATAGGGCAGGGATGTTTATGAAGAGAGTAGGATAGGGCAGGGATGTTTATGAAGAGAGTAGGATAGGGCAGGGATGTTTATGAAGAGAGTAGGATAGGGCAGGGATGTTTATGAAGAGAGTAGGATAGGGCAGGAATGTTTATGAAGAGAGTAGGATAGGGCAGGATGTTTATGAAGAGAGTAGGATAGGGCAGAGATGTTTATGAAGAGAGTAGGATAGGGCAGGGATGTTTATGAAGAGAGTAGGATAGGGCAGGGATTTTCATAAAGAGATAGGATAGGGCAGGGATGTTTATGAAGAGAGTAGGATAGGGCAGGGATGTTTATGAAGAGAGTAGGATAGGGCAGAGATGTTTATGAAGAGAGTAGGATAGGGCAGGGATGTTTATGAAGAGAGTAGGATAGGGCAGAGATGTTTATGAAGAGAGTAGGATAGGGCAGAGATGTTTATGAAGAGAGTAGGATAGGGCAATGATTTTCATAAAGATGATAGGATAGGGCAGGGATGTTTATGAAGAGAGTAGGATAGGGCAGGGAAGTTTGTGAAGAGAGTAGGATAGGGCAGAGATGTTTATGAAGAGAGTAGGATAGGGCAGGATGTTTATGAAGAGAGTAGGATAGGGCAGGGATGTTTATGAAGAGAGTAGGATAGGGCAGGGATGTTTATGAAGAAGGTAGGATAGGGTAGGGGATGTTTATGAAGAGAGTAGGATAGGGCAGGGATGTTTATGAAGAGAGTAGGATAGGGCAGGGATGTTTATGAAGAGAGTAGGATAGGGCAGGGATGTTTATGAAGAGAGTAGGATAGGGAGATATTTTATGAGAGTAGGATAGGGCAGGATGTTTATGAAGAGAGTAGGATAGGGCAGGGATGTTTGTGAAGAGAGTAGGATAGGGCAGAGATGTTTATGAAGAGAGTAGGATAGGGCAGGGATGTTTGTGAAGAGAGTAGGATAGGGCATGGATGTCTATGAAGAGAGTAGGATAGGGCAGGAATGTTTATGAAGAGAGCATGATAGGGCAGGGATGTATGTGAAGAGAGTAGGATAGGGCAGAGATGTTTATGATGAGAGTAGGATAGGGCAGGGATGTTTGTGAAGAGAGTAGGATAGGGAAGGGATGTTTATGAAGAGAGTAGGATAGGCAGGGATGTTTATGAAGAGAGTAGGATAGGGCAGGGATGTTTATGAAGAGGAGTAGGATAGGGCAGGGATGTTTATGAAGAGAGTAGGATAGGGCAGGATGTTTATGAAGAGAGTAGGATAGGGCAGGGATGTTTATGAAGAGAGTAGGATAGGGCAGGGATGTTTATGAAGAGAGTAGGATAGGGCAGGGATTTTCATAAAGATGATAGGATAGGGCAGGGATGTCTATGAAGAGAGTAGGATAGGGCAGGAATGTTTATGAAGATAGCATGATAGGGCAGGGATGTATGTGAAGAGAGTAGGATAGGGCAGAGATGTTTATGAAGAGAGTAGGATAGGGCAGGATGTTGTGAAAAGAGTAGGATAGGGCAGGGATGTTTATGAAGAGAGTAGGATAGGGCAGGGATGTTTATGAAGAGAGTAGGATAGGGCAGGGATTTTCATAAAGAGGATAGGATAGGGCATGGATGTTTATGAAGAGAGTAGGATAGGGCAGATATGTTTATGAAGATAGCATGATAGGGCAGGGATGTATGTGAAGAGAGTAGGATAGGGCAGAGATGTTTATGAAGAGAGTAGGATAGGGCAGGGATGTTTGTGAAAGAGTAGGATAGGGCAGGGATGTTTATGAAGAGAGTAGGATAGGGCAGGGATTTTATGAAGAGATAGATAGGGCAGGGATTTTATAAAGAGTATCGTATGGCATGGATGTTTATGAAGAGAGTAGGATAGGGCAGAGATGTTTATGAAGAGAGTAGGATAGGGCAGAGATGTTTATGAAGAGAGTAGGATAGGGCAGAGATGTTTATGAAGAGAGTAGGATAGGGCAGGGATGTTTATGAAGAGAGTAGGATAGGGAAGGGATGTTTATGAAGAGAGTAGGATAGGGCAGGGATGTTTATGAAGAGAGTAGGATAGGGCAGGGATGTTTATGAAGAGAGTAGGATAGGGCAGGGATGTTTATGAAGAGAGTAGGATAGGGCAGGATGTTTATGAAGAGAGTAGGATAGGGCAGGGATGTTTATGAAGAGAGTAGGATAGGGCAGGATGTTATGAAGAGAGTGGATATGGCGGGAGAGGGTGTTTATGAAGAGAGTAGGATAGGGGAGGTATGTTTATGAAGAGAGTAGGATAGGGCAGGGATGTCTATGAAGAGAGTAGGATAGGGCAGGCATGTTTATGAAGAGACAGGATAGGGCAGGGATGTTTGTGAAGAGAGTAGGATAGGGCAGAGATGTTTATGAAGAGAGTAGGATAGGGCAGGATGTTTTGAAGAGAGTAGGATAGGGCATGGATGTTTATGAAGAGAGTAGGATAGGGCAGAATGTTTATGAAGAGAGCATGATAGGGCAGGGATGTATGTGAAGAGAGTAGGATAGGGCAGAGATGTTTATGATGAGAGTAGGATAGGGCAGGGATGTTTGTGAAGAGAGTAGGATAGGGAAGGGATGTTTATGAAGAGAGTAGGATAGGCAGGGATGTTTATGAAGAGAGTAGGATAGGGCAGGGATGTTTATGAAGAGAGTAGGATAGGGCAGGGATTTTCATAAAGAGGATGGGATAGGGCATGGATGTTTATGAAGAGAGTAGGATAGGGCAGATATGTTTATGAAGAGAGTAGGATAGGGCAGAGATGTTTATGAAGAGAGTAGGATAGGGCAGGGATTTTCATAAAGATGATAGGATAGGGCAGGGATGTCTATGAAGAGAGTAGGATAGGGCAGGAATGTTTATGAAGATAGCATGATAGGGCAGGGATGTATGTGAAGAGAGTAGGATAGGGCAGAGATGTTTATGAAGAGAGTAGGATAGGGCAGGGATGTTTATGAAAAGAGTAGGATAGGGCAGGGATGTTTATGAAGAGAGTAGGATAGGGCAGGGATTTTCATAAAGAGGATAGGATAGGGCAGGGATTTTCATAAAGAGGATCGGATAGGGCATGGATGTTTATGAAGAGAGTAGGATAGGGCAGATATGTTTATGAAGAGAGTAGGATAGGGCAGGGATGTATGTGAAGAGAGTAGGATAGGGCAGGGATGTTTATGAAGAGAGTAGGATAGGGCAGGGATGTTTGTGAAAAGAGTAGGATAGGGCAGGGATGTTTATGAAGAGAGTAGGATAGGGCAGGGATTTTCATAAAGAGGATAGGATAGGGCAGGGATTTTCATAAAGAGGATCGGATAGGGCATGGATGTTTATGAAGAGAGTAGGATAGGGCAGATATGTTTCTGAAGAGAGCAGGATAGGGCAGATATGTTTCTGAAGAGAGTAGGATAGGGCAGAGATGTTTATGAAGAGAGTAGGATAGGGCAGGGATGTTTATGAAGAGAGTA